>NC_060125.1:238543564-238846481 GCF_021461395.2 Schistocerca americana | reverse complement strand
GACCAACCTCTACAAGATGGCCGAGGGAAACACAGATCTTGCCCACAGGCTTTGAAAGATGAAACACATGCAATAATTAGAGGGCACATTAAATCATTCGAAGGCCACAACAGCCACTACAGTTTGACGAAGTCAGAAAAAATTTACCTACCGGAGTCTTTGAATGTTAAAAAAATGTTCCATGTGTTCAGGGAGAAGTTACAGGATCAGAACGTGTCGTATGAAACATACTGCACTATATTCAATTCAGATTTCAATGTAAGTTTTGGATATCCACGATCTGATACTTGTGGCTCCTGCGATGACTATTTAGCCATGTAGAAAAATTTGGAGAAAGAACTGACTTTAACATCATTTGTTGAAAATAAAGTAAGGCTTCATGCCGAACTTAAATCCCATGAAATAGCCCATGAATTGCATCTCAGAAAACAAAAAGTGTTCTATGGCAGGAAAAAAAGGCAAAGATGGAATGTCGAAAAAAATTCCATCAAAGGTTGCAGTTACGATGGACTATAGCAAAAACTTTCCTTGTCCAAATATAAAGACAAATGAAGTTTATTATGAATGACATCTTTCTGTATTTATATTCAATGTTCATGTTTTGGCAACTGGGGACAGCTATTTTTACATGTATCTAGAAAGCACAGTCCGAAAAGGAGCAGATGAAGTTTCATCGTTCCTTCAGCATTTTGTGCACAATTTTCTAAATCCAGAAGTCAGACATCTGGAGATGTTCTGTGACTCCTGCAGATTCCTGCACCATCTGGTCCATACAGAAAAACAATTTGACTATGTAAAGATGACATTCTCCATAACAGACCATTTGTACCTAGAATGTGATAAAAATATTGGTATAATAGAGGGAAACATTCCACGTGGGAAAAATATATCTAAAAACACAGATGATGTGACTTACCGAACGAAAGTGCTGGCAGGTCGATAGACACACAAACATACACACGAAATTCAAGCTTTCGCAACAAACTGTTGCCTTATCAGGAAAGAGGGAAGGAGAGGGAAAGACGAAAGGATGTGGGTTTTAAGGGAGAGGGTAAGGAGTCATTCCAATCCCGGGAGCAGAAATACTTACCTTAGGGGGAAAAAAGGACAGGTGTACACTCGCGCACACACACATATCCATCCGTACACAGACACAAGCAGACATTTGTAAAGGCAAAGAGTTTGGGCAGAGATGTCAGTCGAGGCGGAAGTACAGAGGCAAAGATGTTGTTGAAAGACAGGTGAGGTATGAGGGGCGGCAAATTGAAATTAGTGGAGATTGAGGCCTGGTGGATAACGAGAAGAGAGGATATACTGAAGGGCAAGTTCCCATCTCCGGAGTTCTGACAGGTTGGTGTTAGTGGGAAGTATCCAGATAACCCGGACAGTGTAACACTGTGCCAAGATGTGCTGGCCGCGCACCAAGGCATGTTTAGCCACAGGGTGATCCTCATTACCAACAAACACTGTCTGCCTGTGTCCATTCATGCGAATGGACAGTTTGTTGCTGGTCACTCGCACATAGAAAGCTTCACAGTGTAGGCAGGTCAGTTGGTAAATCACATGGTTGCTTTCACACGTGGCTCTGCCTTCGATCGTGTACACCTTCCGGGTTACAGGACTGGAGTAGGTGGTGGTGGGAGGATGCATGGGACAGGTTTTACACCGGGGGCAGTTACAAGGGTAGGAGCCAGAGGGTAGGGAAGGTGGTTTGGGGATTTCATAGGGATGAACTAACAGGTTACGAAAGTTAGGTGGACGGCGGAAAGACACTCTTGGTGGAGTGGGGAGGATTTCATGAAGGATGGATCTCATTTGAGGGCAGGATTTGAGGAAGTCGTATCCCTGCTGGAGAGCCACATTCAGAGTCTGAACCAGTCCCGGAAAGTATCCTGTCACAAGTGGGGCACTTTTGGGGTTCTTCTGTGGGAGGTTCTGGGTTTGAGGAGATGGGGAAGTGGCTCTGGTTATTTGCTTCTGTACCAGGTCGGGAGGGTAGTTGCGGGATGCGAAAGCTGTTTTCAGGTTGTTGGTGTAATGGTTCAGGGATTCCGGACTGGAGCAGATTCGTTTGGGAAGGGACTGTTTGATGTGGAATGGGTGGCAGCTGTCATAATGGAGGTACTGTTGCTTGTTGGTGGGTTTGATGTGGACGGACGTGTGAAGCTGGCCATTGGACAGGTGGAGGTCAACTCAAGGAAAGTGGCATGGGATTTGGAGTAGGACCAGGTGACTCTGATGGAACCAAAGGAGTTGAGGTTGGAGAGGAAATTCTGGACTTCTTCTTCACTGTGAGTCCAGATCATGAAGATGTCATCAATAAATCTGTACCAAACTTTGGGTTGGCAGGCCTGGGTAACCAAGAAGGCTTCCTCTAAGTGACCCATGAATAGGTTGGCGTACGAGGGGGCCATCCTGGTGCCCATGGCTGTTCCCTCTAATTGTTGGTATGTCTGGCCTTCGAAAGTGAAGAAGTTGTGGGTCAAGATGAAGCTGGCTAAGGTAATGAGGAAAGAGGTTTTTGGTAGGGTGGCAGGTGATCGGTGTGAAAGGAAGTGCTCCATCGCAGCGAGGCCCTGGACGTGCGGAATATTTGTGTATAAGGAAGTGGCATCAATGGTTACAAGGATGGTTTCCGGGAGTAACAGACTGGGTAGGGATTCCAGGCATTCGAGAAAGTGGTTGGTGTCTTTGATGAAGGATGGGAGACTGCATGTAATGGGTTGAAGGTGTTGATCTACGTAGGCAGAGATACGTTCTGTGGGGGCTTGGTAGCCAGCTACAGTGGGACGTGTGGTGTAACGACGTATTAGGTTTTCGTTTGATATATGACCATGTGCAGACTTCGTCACCTACGTCAGTTACAACCCACTTCAAAAATGATTCATATTCTTTTTAAATTGTCATAGAATGGTTCTTGAACGAAACTGTAAAACATCAGTTGAGTCGTGTGCAAAGAATTACATCACTTGGGCCAATTGGTTTTCGTAACTTTTTCGAATTTAAATTTCGTTTGTTTCTCCTCAGAAAATTATATCGACACACGTTATCTTGATCTAATCGATATCAGAATCACACATTAAATAAACTTTTTAGATTCAAAGTTTCGGCCAACGCTGTCTGAATCAATAATCTTGTCAAATATATTATTAATCAGTTCACACAATTCTTCATAAATACATCTTCAAGACACGTGTTTCAACTTTAGTAGCATACACTATTTTATTAGCTTACTACACATACAGATGTGAACTTGAGCGTTGACAGACAGTGACTAACATTTCAATAAGATTAAGATCTACATGATGTCATTGTTGTACAAAAAGAGTATAAAACTTCATTTTTAATTTTTAGAAGCACGACGCAACAACTCGGTTCCAGGATCTTCTGTTGCTCCTTGGCTGTCGACCCGCGACGTATAGCGGCCAGCAATTTCCTCTCTGGTCGCGGCAACGAAGATGCTGTCCCCGTTCGTTGCGCCGACCTCTCCGCACATGAAACACATAAAAAAATACAAACTTTTAGATAATTCACATTTATTACAAATAATAAGAAAACACATAAACAAAAACTAAATTAAACTTATAGTCACCTGCAAACTGGGCTGACTTTGGTGGATGGGTGACGCTTAATTTCGTCCCACTACAGACGGCCAGGATGATTGGGTTTGTGAATTTTAGGAAGAAGGTAGAAGGTAGGGGTGCGGGGTGTCGGTGGGGTCAGGAGGTTGATGGAGTCAGCTGAAAGGTTTTGTAGGGGGGCTAAGGTTCTGAGGATTCCTTGAAGCTCCGCCTGGACATCAGGAATGGGATTACCTTGGCAAACTTTGTATGTAGTGTTGTCTGAAAGCTGACGCAGTCCCTCAGCCACATACTCCTGACGATCAAGTACCACGGTTGTGGAACCCTTGTCTGCTGGAAGAATGACGATGGATCGGTCAGCCTTCAGATCACGGATAGCCTGGGCTTCAGCGGTGGTGATGTTGGGAGTAGGATTAAGGTTTTTTTTAAGAAGGATTGAGAGGCAAGGCTGGAAGTCAGAAATTCCTGGAAAGTTTGGAGAGGGTGATTTTGAGGAAGAGGAGGTGGGTCCCGCTGTGACGGAGGACGGAACTGTTCCAGGCAGGGTTCAATTTGGATAGTGTCTTGAGGAGTTGGACCATTAGGAGTAGGATTAGGATCATTTTTCTTCATGGCAAAGTGATATTTCCAGCAGAGAGTACGGGTGTAGGACAGTAAATCTTTGACAAGGGCTGTTTGGTTGAATCTGGGAGTGGGGCTGAAGGTGAGGCCTTTGAATAGGACAGAGGTTTCGGATTGGGAGAGAGGTTTGGAGGAAAGGTTAACTACTGAATTAGGGTGTTGTGGTTCCAGATTGTGTTGATTGGAATTTTGCGGTTTTGGAGGGAGTGGAGCTGGAAGTGGGAGATTGAGTAGATGGGAGAGACTGGGTCTGTGTGCAATGAGAGGATGTTGAGGATTGCTGGAAAGGTTGTGAAGGGTGAGTGAGTTGCCTTTCCGGAGGTGGGAAACCAGGAGACTGGATAGTTTTTTGATGTGGAGGGTGGCATGTTGTTCTAACTTGCGATTGGCTTGTAGGAGGAGTAACCTCTTAGTTCATCCCTATGAAATCCCCAAACCACCTTCCCTACCCTCTGGCTCCTACCCTTGTAACCGCCCCCGGTGTAAAACCTGTCCCATGCACCCTCCCACCACCACCTACTCCAGTCCTGTAACCCGGAAGGTGTACACAATCGGAGGCAGAGCCACGTGTGAAAGCACCCACGTGATTTACCAACTGACCTGCCTACACTGTGAAGCTTTCTATGTGTGAATGACCAGCAACAAACTGTCCATTCGCATGAATGGACACAGGCAGACAGTGTTTGTTGGTAATGAGGATCACCCTGTGGCTAAACATGCCTTGGTGCGCGGCCAGCACATCTTGGCACAGTGTTACACTGTCCGGGTTGTCTGGATACTTCCCACTAACACCAACCTGTCAGAACTCCGGAGATGGGAACTTGCCCTTCAGTATATCCTCTCTTCTCGTTATCCACCAGGCCTCAATCTCCGCTAATTTCAATTTGCCGCCCCTCATACCTCACCTGTCTTTCAACAACATCTTTGCCTCTGTACTTCCACCTTGACTGACATCTCTGCCCAAAGTCTTTGCCTTTACAAATGTCTGCTTGTGTCTGTGTATGTGCGGATGGATATATGTGTGTGTGTGTGTGTGTGTGTGTGTGTGTGTGTGTGTGTGTGTGTGTGTGCGAGTGTATACCTGTCCTTTTTTCCCCCTAAGGTAAGTCTTTCCGCTCCCGGGATTGGAATGACTCCTTACCCTCTCCCTTAAAACCCACATCATTTCGTCTTTCCCTCTCCTTCCCTCTTTCCTGATGAGGCAACAGTTTGTTGCGAAAGCTTGAATTTTGTGTGTATGTTTGTGTTTGTTTGTGTGTCTATCGACCTGCCAGCACTTTCGTTCGGTAAGTC
Source organism: Schistocerca americana (assembly GCF_021461395.2). Classification (NCBI taxonomy): domain Eukaryota; kingdom Metazoa; phylum Arthropoda; class Insecta; order Orthoptera; family Acrididae; genus Schistocerca; species Schistocerca americana. The sequence continues at coordinate 238,840,986 of NC_060125.1, read as the reverse complement.
ACATCATCTGTGTTTTTAGAAAAATATTGGTATGATAGATCAAACTCAGGAATGTCAAATTCCAAAGGACTGGTGTCAGGTTTTTCAGAATTCACACACACACACACACACACACACACACACACACACTTCACCTTTTGTCATCATTGATGTTGAGGAGCAACCAGAGATAATCAAATGCGGGACAGAGCATCTGGATAATACAACATACACGAAGAAACACCCTTCCCAGTCCAGGCCAATAAGAGAATTGGAAGTCACACGACGCCATGCAGCACTGGTTGGTATAGAGGAAGCTACAATGGAGCATATGAGCAAGCTTCATTACTTCTTCGTGGAAAGAAAGGGCAAGATTCCAGTCTAAAAGGAGCGAGTTCAGCCTTCCCTCTGCTAAATATGAAGGTATAGTAATTCTTTTACAGCAATATGATTGAAAGTTTTTTTTTTTTATTTATTGAAATGAGTATTTTTTTAGTATTGGGCATGTAGCAATTTAAATTAAGGGATTCTGATTTTTTGCAGGTGATCTTAAAATATCTGCTGAGAAATACAGAGATTTAAAAGACTTGAAAAGATTTTGCCATAATTAAGTGCAAGTGTATTTTGATCATCTTTTGCATTAATACACCATTGAATTAGCACAGGACCTTTTTCAGAAGATTATTAAATGATTATATGAGATAATTTGTTGTAACATGAATTTGAAATCTTGTAGTTACCTGCAGTAGTTATGGACTTGTCATATTTTTTCTTTGTACGATCTGCCTTTGTAATAAAAATGCATCATATTATTGTAAATCCTATTCAGTGTGTATAATTTCAACAGTACTCTTTCTCTGAAAGATATATTAAGGTCTAAAACAAAAATGAAGAATATAACTTGAAAAACTAAAATTTTTTGAGTCTTGAAACTTTAAATTTCATCTCTTGAAAAAAATAAGAATTGTGACTTATAAGGTTTTTTTTCCCCTGGACTCTTCATGTTCAAATGGCACGGTTGGCTGTGGGGCATGAAGGAAATTAGTATGCGCATGAGCATTTGGTTTAGTGATGAAGCCCACTTTCATTTTTATAGGTTCATCAATAAGCAAAATTGGTGCATATTGGGGATTGAGAATCTTCATTTCATGATCAAAATCTCTTCACCCTCAACAGGTGACTGTGTAGTGTGCAATGTCCAGTCACGGAATAATCGGTGCGATATTCCGTGATGGCGCAGCGACTACCGAACGGTAGATGAAGGTTTTGGAAGGTGATTTCATCCCAATTATCCAAAGTGACCCTGATTTCGACAAGATGTGGTTCATGCAAGACAGAGCTTGACCCCATTGAAGCAGGTTAGTGTTTGATGTCCTGGAGGAGTACCTTGGGGACTGCATTCTGACTCTGAGGTACCCACAGGACACTGGTGTGGGCCTCAATTGACTGCCATATTCTCCGATATGAACACATGCGACTCCTTTTTGTGGGGCTATATTAAAGACAAGGTGCACAGCAATAGCCCCAAAACCATTGGTGAGCTGAAAACAGCCATTCGGCAGGTCATCGACAGCATTGATGTTCCGACACTTCAGCAAGTCATGCAGAATTTTGCCATTCATCTGAGCCACATCATTGCCAATGATGGCAGGCATATTGAATATGTCATAAACTAAATCTGAATATCTGGAGTGATGTTTACATGTTGAATAAAGCATGTGCATGCCATAGTTTGTAACTAATTTATGTTTTTTTTTCATGTAGTTCAATAATTGTCACACTGCACAATAAAGTACAATTAGGTTTTATTGATGGTGCCCATGACTATGTATCAAAATGGAAGAACATATTTTAACCTCATATTTTCAGTAATTTTAGTAACAGATATTTATGTCAATTTTCTTATATTTTAAAGTAAAAAAATTTTCATAAGAGAGTGTTTTTGTAAACAGAAGAATAAAGTCATCCAGCTAGGGTATGTGAGCCATGCGTGCCTTGTGGTCCTGGCATCATGTATTTCACACACTATTTTTAATGTACTTCCACCTCACTACGTTAATTTAAATTACTACTGTCACTGAGTTGCTGCTTTGCCTGATTGTGAGCGGCATTAGCAGCGCATATCGATATATCCCCTCTTGTAGTATCTTTGCTCGACTGCTATTACTTCCCGGTGGTGGTCTGTCATAAGGGAGTTCGAGTTGCGAGTTCGGGTCTGCCAGTCAGTTGGAACGCGTCTGGAGTGCAGTCCAGACCTGCCAGTTGGGGAGTTGCAATGCAGGTTGGAGCAGCAGTGAGGTCTGCGTCGACATGGCTCGCCTGACCGTTGCCACCACGCATCACTTGAGCTGGGCCGCGGTCTGGGTGGATCATCAGTCGGTCGTCTTACCGGATGAAGCGTTTTGGCTCGCTAATCATTCATAAGTCAGCAGTTTGTGTGTGTGTGTGTGTCCGGGGAGGGGGGGGGGCGGGGGGGGGGGGGAGCGGGGCGGGGGGGGGGGGGGGGCGAGCGCGGGGGGGGGGGGCGCACGTCGACTCCCGATTTGTCTTTGTGCATGCTTAGTTACTGTTGGGTATCATTCAGGTCTTCATGCAAGTGTTGGTCAGGTTGTGTGTGTAGTGGGCGTCATGTCCACTGACGACTATTTTAAATGTTGTTGGCATTCTGAGTGAGTCGGTCAGTTGCTGCGGACCAGGGAAGTTATCTCTGCGCGGTGCAGTCGGCTGGGTCCGCTGGCGGTTCCTGCACAGTGCCGGAGCGTGTGTGGAGCTGTCCGATCACTACAAGCTTCATGGTTCACCGACCCAGGACGTCAAAGTTGAGTAGTGGTTTCAGCTATCCAAGCCACGTCCATTCATGTTGTGTGGTTCGTTTCAGTGGTTCGCTGTTGGGGAGCTTTTTTCCTGTGAGCAACACCGAGTGTTTCTATTGCTGAAATTTAGCTGCCATGCAGTGCAATTAACTATATTGGTTGACTACAATTCAAGTGCACCAGCGGAATTTTCTGCCTTGTGGCCGTTAGTGTTCTGGTTATCTGCCCTGGCCACTAACATAAATTTAAGCAGTGTTCTTTTTGGGTGAAGTTAACTATATTACTGTATTTCAAATTCAAGTGTACCAGTGGAATTTTCTGCCTTTAGTGTTCCGGTTACCTGCCCTGGCCACTCACGTAATTTCAGGCAGCGTCCTTTCCTCACCTGTTGTCACTGTCCAACATGGTGTATATTTCATTGTGGATAATCACGTTTGTAACTTTTGTGTTTGAGTTCTCATGTACCAATTGGTAGCAAGCAAGTAGTTTTGTTGGTTGGTCCGTGGCTGTCACCTGGTTGGGTTCCGACAGATCAAGTGTAGTTCGGCTCACCACCTGTCTCACCTAAGTGAACAAGGGCAGACCGACCTCCCTGGAGGCTTCTGAGTGCCATTTTCTTTATTGTCCATCTCACCAGTGTTTAATTGTCTGTTTATAATCTATCATAGTCAATGATTTAAAAAATTCTTGTTTTTACTGGATTTTATGTATTTTTGGATTTTGCAAAATCAACTGTGGGCCTTCAGCCACTTAAATTATAATAATAATAATAATAATAATAATAATAATAATAAATGCATCTTGTTTATGTTTGTCTATTCACCCTTGTCTTGAGGCTTTCAGCCTCGTTGTGTATTATATATATCTAAAAACAAAGATGATGTAACTTACCAAACGAAAGCGTTGGTATGTTGATAGAGACACTAACGAACACAAACACACACACAAAATTCAAGCTTTCGCAACCTACGGTTGCTTCATCAGGAAAGAGGGAAGGAAAGGGAAAGACGAAAGGATGTGGGTTTTAAGGGAGAGGGTAAGGAGTCATTCCAATCCTGGGAGCGGCATTATATTCTTTTCAACATAGTGATTCCCCATTTTTTTAGCACCAAACAATCCCCTACTTTTTTAATTACGAGGGCTGGAACTTTAATAGTGGCAACTATTTACAGCTCATACAAAATAGATATGTTTTTCAAAATTTTACTAACCTGCAAAGTAGTCACCAACATTGTGTATAACCTGTTGCCAGTGATGTGGAAGTCGTAGGATACTCTTAGCAGTGCCAGTTGTGTTGACAGTTCGAGCGGCGCAGTCTATTGCCCAACGAATTTGTAGCAGTTCTGAAGCGAATGCCTTGAAGTGTTTCCTTGAGTTAAGAAATCGAGTTGAACCCACGAGGGCTTAAGTCAGGGTAGTGCAGTAGGTGGTATAGCACTTAGCAGCCCCATTAGTCAAACAAATCAGTAACAGCTTGCACTATACGTGCTTGAGCATTGTCCTGTAAAATGATGGTCAGGTCCTGCAGAAAGTGTCATCACTTCTGTCTCTAAGCTGGTCGTACATTGTGTCCAAAAATGAACAGCACAGAGACAGAAGTGATGACACTTTCTGCAGGACCTGACCATCATTTTGCAGGACAATGCTCAAGCACGTACAGTGCAAGCTGTTGCTGATTTGTTTCACTGATGGGGCTGCTAAGTGCTATACCACCTACTGCACTACCCTGACTTAAGGCCTCGTGGGTTCAACTCGATTTCTTAACTCAAGGAAACACTTCAAGGCATTCGCTTCAGAACTGCTACAAATTCATTGGGCAATAGACTGCGCCGCTTGAACTGTCAACACAACTGGCACTGCTAAGGGTATCCTACAACTTTCACATCGCTGGCTATGGGTAATACACAATGCTGGTGACTACTTTGAAGGTCAGTAATACTTAGAAACACTTATCTATTTTGTATGAGCTGTAAATAAATAGTTGCCACTATTAAAGTTCCAACCCTCGTATATGCATCCATGCATTTAAATGTCAGACGTTTTAAAGATTTTCATTAGCTATTAACATTTTATAATCAGCAACAGCATTATATTTAATACTTCATACAAGCCATTTCATACCAAGACTAGCTCATCACATAGGTGTTAACTGAAATTCAGATATTACCAATATGTCAGAACCATCTTGTAAACTTGATAAACACCAATAGTATAATCATAGACCAATACTGAATAGCAATGTGTTACGTAAATTCCTCATAGTTATTACTGTGAATCATATGTAGTATACCATCATAAACAGAAGTACAATGCATTACAAAACAGTCCCTAACACACCATCATAATAATTTCACAGAAAATCATAAACATTGTCTCAGTGTAAACATCGTAAACAACACTTTATGGATATAAAGTTCACATAAATATACCCCAGATATAAAAAGTGCCCTGTATAGAATCCATAAACTCCATCTAAAATTTACATTATGTATTTTGAACCAAGAAATATATTTTACAACATAACTTATCTTTCATGTACCTTTATTATAATCATTGATTTGAATTGGTCTGAAAAAACACCATTCTCCTTTATGCCTTTCTCTTATAACAACAGTACACCAGTAACAGACTTCACATATATTGCAAAAATCTTACATTTTCATTCCTCTTAAATGTTTTTCATTCAGTAAGTACTAGAAACTTTGGTGTTCCTCGCTGGTTGACTGTAATCAAAATAAACAAGAACATTTTCTCTGACTTATCATTATGTAAAAATCCAAATTTCTTTTCAGAATGCACATAAGTTTCCCAAAACATTATTATTTTCATTACCATTTGCCTTCAGCACATTGCAAATAGTGTTAATATAGCAAGCATAAGAATTTTCATATTTCCAACATATCTCATAAACACCATAAAGCTCTCACACACTAGAATTCCTGAACAAAGCCTTGACTCTGCTGATAACCTGAGAAAGCATTATTGAGATTTGCTGAGAAAGGCTGCATTTCCATATAACTCATGTTATTTTCTCTGTACAGTTCTTCTGGCTTAAACAGCAACAGATGTTATATTTTCTTTCTTACAAGGGAACCTCCCCATCGCAACCCCCTCAGATTTAGTTATAATTTGGCACAATGGATAGGCCTTGAAAAACTGAACACAGATCAATCGAGAAAACAGGAAGAAGTTGCGTGGAACTATGAAAAAATAAGCAAAATATACAAACTGAGTAGTCCATGGGTAACATAGGCAACATCAAGGATAATCTGAGCACAGGTGCACCGTGGTCCCGTGGTTAGCGTGCGCAGCTGTGGAGCTAGAGGTCCTTGGTTCAAGTCTTCCCTCGAGCGAAGAGTTTACTTACTTTATTTTTGCAAAGTTATGATCTGTCCGTTCGTTCATTGACGTCTCTGTTCACTGTAATAAGTTTCGTGTCTGTGTGTTGCGACTGCACCGCAAAATCGTGCGATTAGTAGACGAAAGGACTTGCCTCTCCAATGGGAACCGAAAACATTTGATCGCAAGGTCATAGGTCAACCGATTCCTCCACAGGAAAACACATCTGATATATTCTACACGACACTGGTGATGGCACATGCGTCACATGACAGGAATATGTTGTCGACCCACCTAACTTGCACACTTGGCGAATGGGTAAAAAGATTCTTCTACCTTGCCGGATTTAGGTTTTCTTGTGGATGTGATAATCACTTCCAAAAAAGTGATGAAAACATAAGAGTGTGTCACATAAACTGCAACAAATGAATGCAACAGTTTCACAGTCGCAAAGTTTTCTCTGTGCTCTGTCAAAACATATGTTTTTAACGTTTTCAAATTTTTCCGTGTGTAGACCGTTAAACCCTGCATATGTCCAAGCAAATGTGAACATGTCCTGGAATTTTGGAGAGCGAAGTTGATTATGTGTGAGTGCCTGAACTCTGATAATTGTCTGAAAATAAAAAATAAAATTTTTCACTTGAGGGAAGACTTGAACGAAGAACCTCTCGTTCCGCAGCTGCTCACGCTAACCACGGGACCACGGCGCTAGTGTGCTCACATCGTCCTTGATGTTGCCTATGTTGCCCATGGACTACTCAGTTTGTATATTTTGCTTATTTTTTCATAGTTCCACACAACTTCTTCCTGTTTTCTCGATTGATCTGTGTTCAGTTTTTCAAGGCCTATCCACTGTGCCAAATTATAACTAAATCTGAGGGGGTTGCGATGGGGAGGTTCCCTTGTTAGATGCAATTTCAGTTTCGTGTATTTGAGGGTTGCTGTGAGATTATTTGGCTACTACATAACTACAGCATAATTATTAGATGAGCAAAAAGAAGACATATTGATAGTGAGAGATAGTCATAAAAACATATAAAAGTGAGATGGAGAAGACATGCAGTACAGAAATTTGAAAATTTCGAAGAAATACTGCAAGAGCATCATGGCCCTGGATTAGCGAAGCCCATGTTACGTAAAGCACATGTGATCTGCTGAAGACTCTATTGGTATGGTTCATCTGTATCACTCTTTTAGTTTCTGTTTATTTCATAAACTGTGTCACTTGTCGATTCTAGTTCTGTCATCACTATGACTGCTATTTTTAACATCTGTTGTGCACATCATCTAAGCTTTTTTTCCTGAGCAATGTTTGTGACCACAATGTACTGCCAGTAATCCAGCTAAGACATGTTTCCCCATGTTTCAAATTGCAAGATTGTTTGAAGACTTCTAAAACCAAAGTTTTTGCAGTAGCCTGTTGTGGATGGAGTTTTGTTTGTTGTTGCTGTCTGTCAACATAAAGTTACAGCTGCTGCTTTTCCTACAAATATTTTCCGTGTATAGTTCTGCCCTCAATTCAGATTTGCTTCTAATAACTTTTCCTCAAAAATATCTGTAAATATATTCTGACATTCCACTCCTTTCTACTGCAGGTAAGTTCATACATGGTGAAGTTAGATCCACACATGTTTCCTATACAACAAAATGGTAGTATCTGTTTCAATTAAAGGATCTTCATTAACAGCAGGTCTAACTTTAGATGTGATATTTTTTTCCACTATACTGTCCAAAGAAAGTTTTGTGTCCTGTGAATTTATTTACCTGTTCGCCAATAGCCTTTTATGTTAGATTCAATTCCTCCAAATGTAGATTATGTTGAGCTAAGTGTTCACTCTTCTCCTTCACTATCTCTTGTAATTGTATATTGAGAGCATTACTGTTAGACTTTATTTGGATTTCTAAATTAGTGTTACTAGATTTAATTTATGTTTGTATATTCCCCAGTTTTCCCAATATTGTACTTAAGATGTTTCTTTGATCTGGCTTCTAGCCCTCTGAGATATCATTTTAGTTTTCGGTAATATTGTGGCTTGCATCTACAACCCCACCCACTGCTTTACTTTCTGCTTCATTAATTACATTCATTTAAAAGTATTTTGCTGCACATAATGCTAAGTTTGACAAATAGTAAACACTTATCTTGACTTTGCTTCCATAGTTGCTTGTGAAGATCATCAGATTGCTTATCTATTTTCATTTATTCATCATCTTTGTATGCATAAACTTCCTTTGCAGCTTCGAAATGCAAATCAGTATTTCTTCAGCATCTAGCTTCTAAGCTTCTTCACAGCATACTGCATACATAATATTTATCAATGTAAATTTTCTTTTGGATGTCTTCCCTGTAATAGAAAAACTATTAATATTCCATCTGACACGTGTGGTGCTTCTCACTTGCTGTTGTTAAAATTTTATGGTTATAGTTCACGTCGGCATTCCACAAATACATTTACACTTTACCAGGTAGTGTATATTCAACTGCAATGAAGGTAACATTGAACAATAGTAAAAAGTTAACTTACCTTTTTAAGATGGCATCAATGTCCAAAGGTGTCCAGGTTGTGAAATGACACTGTATGGAGATAATAGTTCTTCTCTCTCAATGTATTTTCACAATATGACAGGTAAATATCAAAAAATAAAACTTAGAGCTAATCACGTATTGTGAAGAGCTTCTCTAGTGTTAATTCAAGCAGTGTAAAAGCAGTATAGACAAGTCTGACCTGAACTGAATCAGACTCATTTGCCACCAACCAACCATAACATGTGACATACTGTTATTTTTTGAATCATCAAGAACTTTCCATAAGTCACAATAACACTAATATAATGTCCCTTTTTTAGGTAATATATGAGATTTAGTTTACAGAATGTCTTTTAGAGATTTGTACTCATTTGAATATTTTTGTAATATTGGCTGATGATAAAGGTTGCAGGTAAAAAAATTTGAAATTTTTGTCTGCTTTTGATACTGAATGGTAAAAATAGTAAAATTAATGTAGATTTTTTTTTTCAGAGCAGTTGTTAATCATTTAGCATGAGAATATGTTGATACATAAACAGAAAATTATTTTTGAGGAAAAATTGCCCCCAGTGACTGTAAAACTCTATGAACATCCATGGAATATATAATTCACATATGAAAACCAATTCAAATCTAGCCAGAATTTCAGTGGTATCATATAGTTTGTTAACTGAGCAAAAGAACTGTCAGATCCTAATTTATTATAGCATGTAAATTGACTTATAGCACTTGCAGTAAATATAATAAATAAATCAGCTACAATCTTAGACCTTAAAGTAATAGAACATTTCAAAGCTACTGGGAACAGAGAAATTAAGTATAGGTATTAAAAGTGAAGATGTCTGTATGAATCATTAAAGTGAAAAGATGTTTGCTGGGACAAAAGAACCCAGGGCATTTCAGTTCTTTGGACATGCGGCCCATTAAAGAAATTTTTAATTATTTTGAAAAAGAATAAAATATATAACTAGTAAATGTGAACAAGAATTGGGGAAGAGAAATTGCTCCTAGGCAGAAGAAAGAAGGTGAAAACATCAGAATATTGAATAGTTACAGGAAAACAAGAAAGGAAGTGCAGAACAGACAAAAATGAATGTATTACAGTTCTTTACGTGGCGAAATCAAACAGTGGAAAGTCCAAGATGGAATAGCAACAATATTATAAAATTTTTATATTTGATGATGGACCAAAGTTTCAAATATTGAAATTTATTCCTGAAATTCCGCTTAACTGTACTAGGCATAGATGTACTACCTAAAGCAACATAGGAAAATTAGTGTTAAACTGGGGCTCAAACCTGGATTTCCTGCTTATTGTGAGCAAATTTCAGGAATGAATTTAAAAATTATGAAAAAGATAGATCGCTACTCCCTGTACATTTACACACACACACACACACACACACACACACACACACACACACACACAGCAGACGGAGTCAGTGATTTGTGTGTGTGTGTGTGTGTGTGTGTGTGTGTGTGTTTTTTTTTTTTTTTTTTTTTTCTACTTCAGAAGAAGACCTTCTCGGTGAAACCAAAAATGTATAGCAGTCTTTTCATCGTGCTTCCGAGTGACTCAAGGTCTCCTAAATATGATGAGTAGCAATCTGTCCTTTTCATAATACTGTAGTTCTTTGTGTGGTCCCTTAATGACTAACGTCAAGTAATGTTCAAACAAAAATATATTTAGGTCTGTTTATATTTGCTCCACCTTCTTGTAATGAGTGTAAAACATTTTGTTGTTACTTTCAGCACTCATTTCCTGCAATTTAGTGACAGAATATTACCCAATATAAAGTTTGAAATGACAATCAATAAATGTTTTTATACATTTTAAATGCAGCTACACCCATTGTACTTGTGAGGACTTACTGACCTCACAGTAACAAAAGATTCATTTTTCCTGTCTATGAAATACACCATAGTTGAATTTTTAACATATTAATTTCTTCAGCGAGAGCAGCAGGAACAGCTGCAGGCTCAACTGCAAGAAATGTCTCTACAGTAGCAGAGTGAGGTGACACCACCGGCTCTGCAGCAGGTATGTTAATTCTTCTCTGGAGCATGGTAACTGTGTGACGTCTAACTTCCAGCTGATTTCTTTTTCCTTGTATTTGATGTCGTAGGCAGTTAAGAAGCTACTGTATTTACAAGGAAGTAAAATGACATTTCCAGTATGAAGTTCCCTCTAGCAGTGCTGAATAAAGTCTGTGCATGTGTAAGAATAATAAATTCACAGTTTGCTGAATCTGTATCACTACTGAAAAATGTTTCATTTGCTACTCAGTTGGTGAAGCAGAAAGTTAATAATGTAATGTTTATTGGCTCTGTAGACAGTACATGCTGAGGTGATAAAAGTCATGGGATAGCGATATGCACTTGTACAGATGGTGGTGGTGTCATGTACACAAGGTATAAAAGGGCAATGGATTGGTGGAGCTGCCATTTGTACTCAGGGTACTCATGTGAAAAGGTATTCGATGTGGTTATGGCCATATGACAGAAATTAGCAGACTTTGAACACAGAATGGTAGAGGTAGACATGTGGGATATTTCGTTTCACAAATTGTTTGGGAATCCAACATTCTGAGATCCACAGTGGCAAGAGTATGCCAAGAATGCCAAATTTCAAGCATCACATCTCGCTGGGGACAATGCAGCGGCCAATGGCCTTCACTTAACGACCAAGGGCAGCAGCATTTGTGTAGAGTTGTCAGTGCTAATAGACAAGCAACTCTGCAGTGTGCTAACAGACAAGCAACTCTGCATGAAATAACCACAGAAATCAATGGGCCATGCAATGAACGTATCTGTTAGGACAGTGTGACATTAACGGGCTATGGCAGCAGACTCCAACACAAGAGCCTTTTCTAACAGTGCAAGATTGCCTGCAGCACATCTCCTGAGCTCTTGATCATGTCGATTGGACCCTAGACAGCTGGAAAAGCATGGCCTGGTCAGATCAGTCCCAAGCTGATGATAGAGTTGGAGTGTGATGCAGACCTCACGAAGCTGTTAATCCAGGTTATCAAGCAAGGCATTATGCAAGCTGGTGGTGGCCCCATAATCATGTATGCTGTGTTTACATGGAATTGACTGGGTCCTCTGGTCCAACTGAAAAGAACCTTGACTCAAAATGGTTATGTTTAGCTACTTGGAGACCATTTGCACCCATTCATGGACTTCATGTTGCCAAATAACAATTTTTATGGATGACAGTGCCCCATTTATCAGGCCACAATTATTCACAATTGGTTTGAAGAGCACTCTGGACAATTTGAGCAAGTGATTTGGCCATCCAGATCATGTGACTTGAATGCCATCAAACCTTTGTGGGACATAATTGAGAGGCCAGGTAGTGCACAAAATCCTGCATCAGCAATGCTTTCACAATTATGGACAGCTATAGAGGCAGCATGGTTCAGTTTTTCTGCAGGGGACTTCTAATGACTTCTTGAGTCCATGCCACATCAAGTTGCTGCACTACACTGGGCGAAAGTATGTCCGACACAATATTAGGACATAGCCCATTACTTTTGTCACCTCAGTGTATGTTGTATGGATCAAGTTAAATTTGTATCACAAGCATGGAAAAGTATACATATTGGAGTTTCTTCTCACTGTTTATGTTTAACTTCAGTATGTTCTTGGGTCTCCTTTTCTTATTTTTATTTTCTTTATGAATTAAATCTTAGTTCAATTGGACACGTGTGTAAATAACAAGGAAGTCATAGAATATGCCCTCATTTCTTTTTTACTTAATGCAGTTTTCACATCTTGGAAAACATTGTGTATGTTCTGTAACTGAAAATTCTTTTCTCTTTACTTTATTCATTTTGATGAATATTGTTTTGTTCTGACATAAGTATTTTGACTGAGACCAGAAACGGTCAGCAGGCCTAATCTGTGAAAATCAGAAGAAAAAGAGGAGGAGGAAGTAATTTTTTGCATTTATGGTTTCTGAATTATGACAGAAACTCTTTCTTGCCTCAGTGGGACTTGCTTCACCTGTTTTGTCCAGTCTCAAGAGGAGGTAAATGCAATCGTCAGCAGTTCAAACATACTGTGAATGATGGTACCCCTTAGGGAAATGGCAGCAAGGGGCAGGAATGGAGACCAGATGAACCCAGTACATATGCCTGGGGGTGTCATTCAACACAATGAAGAGGCTATTCCAGCACCCATTGAGGGAACAGGAAGCAACCAACTGCAGATTGTGGCACACACTGAAACAAGTGATGCCTGTTGTCTGGACTCTGAGGTCGTACTTGGATCACTCCAACAACTGACAGAGGAGGTTCACAAGACCCGCCTTGTGTGTGGAGTTTCTACAAAGCTCACAATTTTTAGCGGTGTCCCCATAATTATGGTGGCCCTTGGGTTCTGAGGCAAGTGGAAGGACTGAACTAGAGATTTCGAAGGTTCTGTGCAAGTACACTGTGACTTCCTGAACTTGCACCAAAGTGTTGAGAACTGTAGGGTCCTCTTAAATCGATCTGGTTTGCACTACACACCAGAAGCTGCTACTCAGGTAGTTGACTATGTGTGGGTTGCATTCAAGGTGATAATGATAGCTGCAGGAAACCCAGAAGTATCTGTGTAAGATTGAAAGAAATGTCTCTCACAGGTGAGAGTCTCAAAATCCTAATGGTTAATTGCCAAAGCATTCGCAGCAAAGTGCCAGAGTTTGAAGCACTCATGAAAAACAGTGAAGTGCACACAATAGTAGGTACAGAAAGCTGGTTGAAATCTGAAATTGATAGCAGTGAGATTATTGGAGAAAATTTAAGAGTAATTCGAAAGGATAGGCAAATGGGAAATGGAGATGGTGTGTTTGTCACAGTAGGCAAAAAGCTCACAGAGATAGAGATTGAAGCTGCATGTAAGATTGATTGGGCAAGTTTCTGTTTCAGAGTGGGCATAGAATGATAACTGGATCCATCTGTCGCCCACCAGATTCATTTCTTGATGCAACCAAAAATTTGAGGGAAAATCTCATTTCACTTGCACATAAGCTCCCCAGTCATACTGAATTCATCAGTGGAGACTTTAATCATCCAACAGTTCATTGGGAAATTTTCAATTTTGTTCGTGGTGGGTGTGATAAGACATCCTATGAAATGTCTTCTCTGGAAAATACCTAGAATAGATAGTTAGGACCCCACTCATGATGGCAATATATTGGATCTAATGGCAACAAATAGACCTGATCTCTTCTAGGATGTTCACATCAAAACTGGTATCTGTGACATGGACACAGTTGTGGCAGCAATGATTACCAAAATAAAAAGGACATCTAAAGCAAGCATAAAGATATATATGTTCAGTAAACGAGATAAAAAATCTGTTGTGTCGTATCTCAGTTAGGAACTTGATGCTTTCAGTGTAGGGGGGGAGCATGTAGAGGAACTATGGCTCGTGTTTAAAAGAATAGTTGACCATGCACTGGATAGATATGTGCAGAGTAGAACAGTTCATAATGGAAGGGAACCTCCGTGGGATACAGTCAGTATAAAGAAACTTCTAAAGAAACAGAGATTACTGCATAATGGGTGTAAAACAAAGCTTAGGGCTACAGATAGAGACACGCTGAATGAAACATGTTTGGCTGTCATGAAAGCAGTGTGTGATACTTTCAATGACTACTGTAGCAGAATATTGTCAAATGATATTTCACAAAACCCAAAGAAAATATTGTCATACTTACAGGCTGTCAGTGGCACTAAAGTTAGTGCTCAGTTCCTAGCCAATGAGATAGAAACTGAAATTGAGGGTGGCAAAGCAAAATCTGAAATGCTTAACTATGTTTTCAAATGTTGCTTTACAAAGGAGACTTGCCCCAGTTTAATTGTCATACCACTGAAAAGATAAACGAAATAAGTGTTAGATTCAGTGCTGTTGAGAAACAGTTGAAATCGTTAAACTTGAACAAAGCTCCACAGGCCAATTGTCAGATTCTATACTGGGTTTTCAGTGGAGTTAGTGCCTCTTCTAACTGTAATCTATCATGGATCTCTTGAACAAGAAACCATGCTCAGTTCTTGGAAAAAAGCACAGGTCACATGTGTCTACAAGAAGGGTGGTAGAAGTGATCCACAAAACTACTGTCCAGTATCCTTGAGATCAATATGTTGTAGAATCTTAGAAGATATTCTGAGTGCTCAAACATGTGAAGTATCTTGAAGAGAATGACCACCTCAGTGCCAACCAGCAAGGATTCAGAGATCATTGATCATGTGAAACCCATTTCGCACTTTTCTCACATGACATACTGAAAGTTTTCGATCAAAGCAGTCAGATTCCCAAAAAGCGTTTGACTGAGCACCACACCTATGCTTATTATCAAAAGTACGATAATATGGTATATCAATTGAAATTTTTGACTGGATTGAGGACTTTTAACTTGAACTGTGCCCCACGGAAGTGTGTTGGGACCCTTTCTGTCCATGTTGTATATTAATGACCTTACAGACAATATTAATAGTAACCTCAGAATTTTTGCTGATGATGCAATTGTCTATAATGAAGTACTATCTGAAAGGAGATGCATAAACTTTCAGTCAAATCTTGATAAGATTTCAAAGTGGTGCAAAGATTGGCAACTTGTTCAGAAATGTAAAACTGAACACTACACACAACAAAAAAACGTAGTATCCTGTGACTGTAATATGAATGAGTCGATGTTAGAATTGGCCAACTCGTACAAATAACTGACTAACACTTTGCAGGATATGAAATCAATGGATCAGTTGTGAGTAAAGCAGGTGGTAAACTTTAGTATATTGGTGGAATACTGGGGAAGTGCAACCTGTCTACAAAGGAAATGGCTTACAAATCACTCATGTGACTGCTTCTAGAATATTGCTCAAGTATGTGGGACTCATATCAAATAGAACTAACAGGGGCTATTGAATGTATACAGAAAAAGGCACAAGTTTGTTTAATCCTTAGGAGAGTATCACAGAGGTAATGAATGAACTGAATGGATGACTCTTGAAGAATGATGTAAACTATCCTGAGAAAGTCTATTAACCAAGTTTCAGGGACTGGCTTTAGATGATGACTCTAGGAATATATTACAATCCCCTGTGTATTGGTCACTTTGGGACAGTGAGGATAAGATCAGAACAATTACTGTGTGCACAGAGGCATTCAAACAATCTTTCGTCCCACACTCCATACTAGAATGGAATGGGAAGAAACCCTAATAACTGGTACAATGGAACATACCCTCTGCCATGCAACTCATGGTAGTTTGCAGAATACGGATGTAAGTGTGGATATAGACGTAAATTAAACTATATACTTTTTCTGATGGCATTGGAAAGAACCTTTGATGAGGATTCGAAAGACGTAATTGTCAGTAGTGTTGATCAAATAGTAACAAAGTAACAGCACCACTGAGCACCCTCCCACTATCAGGAGAATATCCCACAAACACTTGCTCTACTGTACCAAATGAAAGCAGACACTCATGTATCATTTGTAGTGCACCTTTGGGCTTGGAGCCTATCAGTCTGTGCTCTGTCAATCAGATGACTTGCTCGTGAAGCAGTTCAAAGTTCCACAATAAGTACAACTGCCGAGAAAGTGGAGACTGTTTTCATGTATGACGAATGTTGGCAAACTGTTAGTAGGGTTGCGCCTTTTTATGCCCAAAGGTATCAGGATGGTGTCAAGCTCTCACAATCTGTCTTTGGAAAATTTTCAAAAAATATTCAAGGAACTAAAAGTGCAAAAAATTAAATACAAGAACAAATGAGAGAAGTACAGCTAACATTTTAGCAGCAGTAACACACAATCCACATATTACTACAAGATAGCCTGTGTGTGCAAGTAAGATCAGCTGAAGGAGTGTCCAGAATATTTCATGTACAGCTTCATTCAGTGATTTTCAAAATCATAACAGTAATGGAAATTTCTAGCGTGAGCAATATATAAAATAAAGGAAAGGCAACCACTTACCTATAGTAGAAACACATAACAGAAAACAACGTTCACTCTAGCTTCTGAGCTCCAGCCATTTTTCCAGATAAAGTACACAGTCACACACACACAAAACCAACAGACACCAAAATCTGCATACTCCCATGGCCACAGAAAGACCAAGTATTGACACTTGGTTATTGAATGCAGTTGACTGTGCTGATGGAGAAGTGGAGGGGTTAGGTGTTGACTGGATAGGAAGGATTCATCGAGATCTCTCATAAATAAGTTGTCATAGGATGATGCCATTTGAGTCCCTATGGCAGTACCACAGATTTGTTTATAGAGGTGCTAGTGGGAAAGGTGCAAATCTTTGGCCAGATGATTCCACAGTGGCACAACATGATGAAAAGAGCACAGAGGATGCAACAAAAAGAGATGTAGGAAGAGAGGTTGTGGGGGGGGGAAGAGAAGATAAAAAGGGAGAAAGAAAGGAAGAGAAGAGAGAGGGGTTGGAAAGAGGAAGGGGGGGAGAGAGAGAGAGAGAGAGAGAGAGAGAGAGAGAGAGAGAGAAAGGGGGGGATGGATGGATGGATAGATGGATGGATAGATGGATGGATGGTTACAATAGTGCAGTGCCTGTGTTATTCTGATGACAATGCAGTGCGGCGACCACAGGCATTACGAAACATATCAGATGGATTTGCAATTGTGAGTAATGACTACCATCAGCTGTAGAATGAAAATTTGTGCCAGACCGGGACTCGAACTCGGATTTCCCGCTTATCGCAAGCGGTTGCCTTACTGCATGATTCATGGCCAGACCCAAACTTCCATATGTTGTCAACCATGCATCTACAATCTTTACTTGCACATCCATTATGTGCATTCCTGTACAGATCAAACATTGAACTTTCAAGTACAACGTCTGATCGCTATGGAAATACACATAATGGATGACATATAGCAGTTTGGGGTCTGGCCATTAGTCATGCACGGATTGCCAAATGCAACCGCTCACGATAAGCGGGAAATCCAGGTTCGAGTCCAGGTCTGGCACAAATTTTCATTGTCGTCATTCCATTCTACAGCTGATGGTAGACATTCACAATTGTGAGACCATCTGATATGTAGGATGGTTGGTTGGTTGGATGGTCAGTGGCTGGTGGGTAGCTGTTTAACAGGTTTACTGGTGTCAGAGTAACAGCTGGAAAGGGAGATTTGTTTACAGGTGAATTTGATAGGATATTGTCTATCAGTAAAGGTTCTGGTAAGGTTACAGGTATGTTTCGACTCCCGCTTTCTACAGCAAATAAAGTGACTACAGATAATGAGGGTCTAAGGAAGAGGCTTTTTGACATGGAATGGGTGACAGCTGTCAGAGTAGGGGCACTATAGGTGGTTGGTGTGCTTGATATGGACAGACATATTTATGGAGCCATCTGAGAGGTGGAGGTTGACAACTAGGAAAGTGACTTAATGAGTTGAGAAGGGCCAGATAAAGCAGATTTGGGAATACATGTTCATGTTATGGAGGGAAGAACATAGGTTGTCCTTACTGCGAGCCCAGAACATGAAAATGACATCAATGAATCTCAACCAGACAAGAGATTTTAGGTGTTGACTGGATAGGAAGAATTCATCGAGATCTCTCATAAATAAGTTGTCATAGGATGATGCCATTTGAGTCCCCATGGCAGTACCAGAGATTTGTTTATAGATTTGATGTTTGAAAGTGAATTAATTGTGGGTTAGGATGTGAGTGGCCAGAAGGATTAGGAAAGAAGAGGCGGATTTTACCTCAGGACGAGATTGGGATAGGTCGTGCTCCATAGTAATTAGGCTGCAAACGTGGGGGTTGTTGATGTACAAGAATGTCACACCCACAGTGACCAACGAGGAGTCTCGTGGTAACAGGACAGGAACTGTGGAGAGATGGTGAAAGAAGTGAGCAGTGTCTTGAATGTATGATGGGTGGTTACGGACAGTAGTTTGGCGAATCTATCAGTGAAGGCAGTGATTTTTCCTGTGGGAGCATTCTACCCAGCCATAAGGGATGACTGGTAGGGAAACCTGTGGGATTCAGTTTGTGGTGTGCTGAGTAGGTAAAAGGTTGCTGGTGTGAGGAGGGAGTTGGATTCAGGTGTCAGGTTTTGGAATGGACACAAGTCCTCAAGGAGCTGCTTGAGGTTATGTTGAACTTGTGATGTGGTCATTAGGTTTTTTTGCAGAGGTGTTGGAAAATTGGCGGAGACCCTCAGCCACATAATCACTATGATTCATCAGCTCTGTGATGGAGCCTGTGTCTGTCAAAAGGATAAAGGATAACAGGGGAGATCTGGATTGGGATAAAAGAATAATCAGGTCTGGATTGTTTTTGAGATTGTGGATAGCAGTGTGTCCCATAGTAGTGATAGTGGACTCACTGTGGAGACATTTAGGAAAGGAGGGTGAGGCCAGACTAGAAGCGAGAAATTCCTGAAAGATTACTAGAAGATGACTAGTTTGAACGGGAGTAGAATCACGGTTGGAGAGAATCTGGAACTGTTTTAAATGAGATTCTGTGTGGGATTTTGGTTGGCTGTTGTCCGTGGGGTGTGGGTGAAGAAATGTTTCCACTGCAAAGAAGAAATAAAGAAAAGAAGGTCCCTTACAAGTCTAACATGGTTGACATTAGATTTGGGTCTCTCTCTCTCTCTCTCTCTCTCTCTCTCTCTCTCTCTTTCTTTTTCTTTCTTTCTCTCTTTCATTCCCCTTCCTTTCAATTTCACCTTCAAATTTGTTTCTTTCCTACCCGCTCCCTTTCTCTCCTTCAATATTCCACCCCTCCCCCCCCCCCCCCACCCCCACCCCCTCCTTCCTGCATCTCTTTTTGCTGTAGCCTCTGTACTCTTTTTATCTTGTTGTGTGGCTGCAGAGTCATCTGTCGAAAGACCTGCCTCTTTCTCTGTACCTCCTCCTTGCATCCTTCCCTACCCCCTACCCTCCTCCACCAGCTCAGGCAGCTGATTTCAGTAACCAAGCATCAATAATTAGTCTTGCTGTGGCCATAGGAGCGTGTGTTTGGGTGTCTGTGTGGTTGGGTGTGTGAATGTGTACTTTAGCTAGAAAAAGAGTTAGTGTTCAAAAGTTAATGTATTTTCTGTTGTGTGATTCTTTGCTTCACACGTTGGTTTACTATAAGTGAGTGGTTGCCTTTCCCTAATTCTAGTACTTTAAAAATTAATGATATTATAACATATTGAACACACTGTGTTGTGATCCTTTTTTAAGGCTCTTCACAATATCCCAGCAAAAAAAAATTACATCGTTCCATAAAAGAAAAAAGAAAAACAAAGTTGATCTCATATTCCAGGGGCTATGAACATTAAAATCTACTTGTTTGCTTCAGAAAATCTGCCACATTATCCACACCTCTATACAGAATGAATATGAACTTAACTGACAAATTTCGAATGTTACTCGGTGGTATGTTATAGGTATGGGTAAGTTTACTGATGAAGAGTTGACTGATATGTACCTTGTGCTCGGGACCATTGAGTACAGTGGCACAGCAGCACAACAGTACTATGCTGAGGTTTTTCCGACAGTGACAGCAAACATATCACAGTATTTTTGCCTCATTTGACGGTTGTTGTGTCATTCTGTGCTTTGTGTTGTGTATTTTGGTGATTACGAATTACAGGCTTTTTCACTGTTGTAAAGGTAAGTGAAACATGGAAGATAAATAGTTTAGACAAGAAGAGAATAGAAGGTTTCGAAATGTGGTGCTACAGAAGAATGCTGAAGATTAGATGGGTAGATCACATAACTAATGAGGAGGTACTGAATAGAACTTGGGAGAAGAGGAGCTTGTGGCACAACTTGACTAGAAGAAGGGATCGGTTGGTGGGACATGTTCTGAGACATCGAGGGATCGCCAATTTAGTATTGGAGGGCAACGTGGAGGGTAAAAATCGTAGAGGGAGACCAAGAGATGAATACACTAAGCAGATTCAGAAGGATGTAGGCTGCAGTAGGTATATATCACTGAACAACCTCTAAAATTTTCTTGGTGGAGTTTTGAGCTCACCTTGCATAGCTACTCATTTTAGATATATTTTGGATGGTGTCTCTTAGCTGCCTCTCATTGTATATAAATTTTAGAATTTTTGATGTGTTTTCATACAATTACCTTCTGAAATTTTCATGTACATGCTTTCCTTATTGTACTTCAAGATTTGATAATAATTAAATGTGATTTTGATATGATCGTGAAGATTAGACTTTCCTGCAGCTCTGGCATAGAACCACCCATATAAGTTATATACAGCTTGCTTTTACATCTACATGTATATCAGTTCTCTGCAAACCACTGAGAAGTGCATGGCAGAGGGTACATCCCATTGTATCAGTTATTTCAACTTTTTTCTGTTCCATTAACGTATCGAGGATTGGAAGAATGATTGCGTAAATGTCTCTCTGCATGCTGTGATTAGTCTAATCTCATTTCCTAAGGGAGTAATAAGACGGGAGGCTGTAATATACTGCCAGAATAACAAAAAAAAACCTTTGTGAGAATGTTTTCATCAGATAGTTTACCGTACATCTACCTTCAAGACTCTGTCACTTCAGTTCTTTGAGCATGTTTGTGACAGTCTCTCATTGGTTGAGAAAACCTGTGACAGTTTGTGCTGCTCTTCTTTGTATCTGTTCTACATCCCCTGTTAGTCCTATTTCGTATGGGTCCCACACATTAGAGCAGTGTTGTAGGATGGTTTGCATGAGTGACTGATAAACAATCTCATTTGTAGACTGATTACGTTTCCACAGTATTTTACCAATAACCCAAAGCCTATGTGATCATTCTATTTCTTGTCGCTACAGAGTGTTACACCTAAGTATTTGTATGAGTTTATGGATTTCAGTTGTGACTTGATACTGTAGTCATAGGATACTATGTGTTTTCCTTTTTGTGAAGTGCAAAATTTTACATTTATGATCATTTCAAGCACATTGCCAATCTTTGCACCTCTTTCTAATTTTATGTGACTGAATATTTGTGCTACTTCTTTAAGACAGTACTTAATTATAGAGAACTGCATTATCTGCAAGAAGTATTAGGTTACTTATAATATTATCCACAAGGTAATTAATATATAAATAAACAGCAAGAGTCCCTACACATTTCCTGTGGCACACACGAAGTTACTTCTACATGTGTCGATGACCCTCTATCCGAGATGACTTGCTGTGGTCCTCCCTAATCAAAAATCATTTTAAAAAATTTTCTTTATAGTGACTATATACCACAAAAAGTCCTTCCTATCAGAAATTGTTCCGCTGGGCACTTATCTATTCAGTGTATGGTTAACTCTTCTTTTAAACATAAGCCATAGTTCAACATGCTCCTATCATGAGCTAAGAGTTTCAAGTTCTTCATTGAGATATGACCAGGACTGTTTCTGTATATAAAAACCAAACATATAAATCTTTCTATTTATTTTAGTTGCCCTTTGTACCATGATAATCACTGTCACTACAACAACTTCTTAGTCATTGATAGCAGTTTCGATGTGGACATCCTCGAAGGGTTCAGGTCCATTTGTTGCAATTAGCTCTAGTGGTCCTCCACTCTTTCAAATATCTGCCCTTGTCCATCTTAGTTTTTAACTTATCTATGTGATTATAACAAGAGGGAGCACACTAGTTGGAAGCTTCAATTTACTCATCAGTTAGCTGGATCTGCTAGCTAGCCTTATTCTGGTCAAATGACTGTCTTTTCCATTTACATCAGCTGCACTACAAGTAACTCATCTGCTCCTAAGATAGTTCACTGGGCCAAGGACACACCTTGGAACTCAGACTTACTCACTGGTTGACTGGAGCTGTTGATTAGCTCTACTGGTATACCTGTGACTCAAATGATAATTTATCCATTTTATTGGTTCCTGAGCTTGTGTCTGTGAATTATAGTATTTTAAGACAAACAGCAAATAGCCATTTCCATAATTTACTTGAACAACCACACATTAATTACATTTGTGAAAAAGTGTGATATTAACAATATATAAAAGAGCATATATTTCTGTTGTCATGTCAAAAGTGGGCCCATACAGTGCAAATAGTAGTTGTACATCACATAAGCCAATTGTTCTGCCTTTATTCTTTGTAAATGACACTCCAGCTGTGAGTAAAATGTACAGTAAAATTGCCGAATAATGGACATACATGGAGAAAATAAAAATGTCTGCTTTTAAGAAGTGTCCACTATTCAGAGAAAGATAAATATACAGAATACAATACAGTACATGGAAAACTTATCTTTGGTTACGTACAGTACTATGTTAATAAGTCGTCAAACACTAATTATAATACAATACTAAAATTTATTTCATGCACTGTGGTAGGTTGGTTTGAAATAATCTTTTTTTCTCTGAACCAGAGTGTCATTTGTAATCATCTTCACAATATGTACCTCAACTGCTAATATTTGAATCCCTCTTCATCATTTTTCACTTAAAAGTGTTGTTTCAATTTTCTTACCTCTTTAGCTACCTGCAGACTCAAAAAGTCAAATTCAGTTATGTCACCTCCATCTCAGTCCTATTCTCAACATTGTCACAATGCCCATTTTTATGAAGCTTTTATATGAGTTCACTTAGATTGGTTGATGTAATTTCTGTGAACAGTCCATCACTGATATTGATGTATCCATCAGAGCAACCAAATTCTTCTACTAAAGTACGAAGTTCATGCTCATGTTCCTTGAAGTTGTTTTCTTTGACACATTTGTTGATCACTGAAGCATAGTCATTCAGAATGAACCTTGCCTTCTTGAAACAGCTCCTGATTGTAGTGGATGTTACCTGTTTTAAGGATGAAGAAATCCACAGAATTGCATCCAATACGACGACAGATTTTCTGAATTCATATCCACATTCAACAATGTTATTTGAGACAAAATATGTCCCAACACCTTTTGTCTGTAAATCCAGTGATCAGCAATGTGAAGGTCAATTTGCCAGCAAACAGATTATTTTCACAATTTTTTAGTGGAGCAACACTATGGGAAGTGAAATATCAATAAAAAAATCACTTTCCTCCTTTGTCTTTCCATTCTTCTATCAAATGACAGCAGCAGTTCAACTTTTATTGCCCTTGTCATGCAAAATCATTTATTAGCATACCATGCCACGTTTAATTTACTTAAGTGCCCTTAAAACGTATGGGCTTTGCAGCCTTACCAATAATTAAAGACCTTTCAGATTCACATATCTTATTAACACACGGTACAATGAGTCATTCTTTTGAAATGTTGCCTCCTCAGCAGTTTTCACCTTTTCAAGCCATTATTTTACTGGGAAGAATTCTGAAGAAAAGGCCAGTCTCATCACAGTTAAAAATGTTTGTTTCTTCATAGACCTCACAAGTTCCTGTTACCCTTTTTTGCCAAACTTTCTCACTTCAAAACAGAAACAGTATGCACTTTAATTTGCAAAATATTCAGCTGTTTAGTTTAATTTATATCTGTCTTTTTCTTCCTGTTATTTGGAAGTTTTGATTATTGCTGGGGGAGACATTTCAGTGCCCATGTCCATTAGTGAAAATGCCCACTATATGAAAGAATTTTACGTTAAGGGCTGATGTTTTTTGCAAAGAAATTTTAAAATGTTCGCTATTAAGAGGAGTCTGCTGTTGGAGTGTGTCTGTTGTGGGAAGTTTTATTGTATAGTTTTAATTCTTTTACAGAAAAGTACTGTACTATTTTTTCTAATATTTGTATAATCTAAATATGTGGCTTCGGTTCTTTCGAACATGTCCAAAAGAAGAGATATCACATATATAATTAAAGCTGTGGATGACCAACTTATCACTTCAGTGCAGATGCACACCTTGCTCAAACTCTTATGGGAGTTGACAAAATGCAATAAGTAATGAGAATAATGGACATTGGGCATTCCACCTGTATTGTGTGGATAAGTTGAGAATTTGGATCTGACTGGAGGCATGCTAGGGTAGTCTATGCAGTTCCAAGACCACTGTGTTTGGATGGCATGATTGCCAAAAGAACAGACACTATATATGTAATTAAAGGTGAGGACGACCAACTGATCACTTTGGTGAAGATGCATGCCACACTTGAACTCTTATGGTGAGGACGAACCGCTGATCACTTTGGTGCAGATGCATGCCACACTTGAACTCTTATGGGAATTGACAACATGCTATGAGTAACAAGGATAATGGGCATGGGGCACCCCTCTTATAGTGTATGAATAAGTTGAGAATTAGGGTCAGATGGGAGGCATGCTAGGGTAATCTGTGCAATTGCGATGACCACTGTGTCCGGATGGCACTGTGGTCAGTGCATCTGTATAGTAAGCAGGAGACCAGAGTTCAAATTGCAGTCCACTACAAATTTTCAAATTTCCCTGTTGATTTAAATCAGTGTCCACTAGCAGCTAATGTCATTAATTCCTTTGCGTCAATATAATTTAAATAACCAGGCACTATTGCACTTACTAAATAACCACACATAGCACTCAGTACATTCATTCTAAGCATTTTCAGTTTGTGAGTCATACAGAAGCTTAAACTATAGCAACAAAAACAATCAACTTTTGACAAAATAATTTAATTGGATAGATAAAAAAAATCTACTCGCCAAGCAGCAGCAGAACATACACAAAAAAGACGGTTGTAATTAGGCAATCTTTTGGAGCCAGTAGCCCCTTCTTCAGGCAGAGGGGTTGAAGGGGAAAGAAGAGGGGTTAAGAAAAAAGATTGGAGAGGTCTAGGAAAGGGGTAGATTCTGGGAAAGTCACCGAGAACCGCAAGTGAGGGTAGACTTACTGCACAGGATGAGAAGGAAAGACTTTTTCCTTCTCTCAGTTTTTTGCTACCTTCTACTGCCACATCATAGTGGTCAACAAGGGACTGGATGGAAGCCTTGACCCACTTAGCGATTTTACAAAGGACAAGAGTTAACATTTTCTTAAGATCCTCCCAATGAATTACAACCTGTCATTCACTTTTCCTACAACTGAATTTATATGATCATATTCCACTTTACATTGCACTGCACAGTTACTCTTCTGTATTTTGCGGTTTTTACTGTTTGTTGTAATTTTATCACCAACAGTGTAACTGAACAGTAATGAATCTCTTCACCTGGTTATGCACAGACAGTACATTTGTGTGCATTCAGCAGGAACTACAAGTGCCTGTATCAATTGTTGATTCTCTGCAGGTCCTGCTGCATTTTGCTACAGTCTTCAGCTGTAGCAACATTGTATAGATAACTACATAGTCTGCGAAAACCATAATGGAGCTTGCAGTGTTATCCACTAGATTGTTTATATATAACGTAAAAAGTTACAAACCCTGAAATTATCCTTATATATGACCATTTTATCCATTTTAAAACAGCTTATGTTCTGTATGCAAAGAAGTTCTGAATACAATCACAAATCTCATCTGACACTTAGTAAGCTCAAATTTATTTGCTAAATGACAGTGCAGATCTGAGGATCAAGGAACACAAGATCCATCCAGTTTGCATCATCTATGGTGCTCTGCACCCCGTGGAGGAACTGAGAAAGTTGAGCTTCACAAAATCTGTTTTTGCAGGTTTTCTACAACAGATTGATGTCAGATAGACTGGCCTATGAATGTGAGCACCTGTCCAAACACCCTCTTAAAAATGGGAATGACTTGCAAATCTTTTCTATTCACTTGTTACTCTTTGTTGCTACAATGATCTATGATGAACTATTCCTAGAAGGGGAGCAAGTTTTCACATAAGCTCTGTAGAATCTCCCAAGTATATCATCTCATCCAAGTCCCTTTGCAATGTTGAGCAGTTTACTTGCTTTTCTGTTCTACAGTCTTTTGTCTTAATTCTGTCATTTCGTGTGGCTCTGCAAAGACTGGAAGGATTTGTTCAGAAAATTAAGTAGTTTTGGCTTCTCTGTGTCATCTTCTGTTTCAGTGACAATATGGTCAATGATGGGACTGAGCAGGTGATTTCTACCCACTTACTCACTTACTGACTTAACGTAGCAAACTTTCTAGTATTTTTAGTCAGATTGGTTGATAACATTTACTTTCCAATTCAATGAATGCTTTGTGCAATGTTCTCCTTACTTTCAATTTTTCTTTGTTCAGAATTTGTTTTTAAACTAGATTTTGACTTCACTTAAATCTATGCTGACACACTCTTTGCATTCATAGCAGCTTTCCAACATCACTGGTAAACCATAGTGTGTCTTTTCTGTCTCTCACAACCTCACTCAGTGTATAATTGCCTAAGACACAGTGTACAATGTTTGTGTGTTTTATCCATTTGTGCTCTCTGTCCATATCTGTAGAGCTGAATATTTGTTATAGACTGCTCGGATACATTGCAATTTGTTACCTGTCACTCTTTCTAAATAAAAATAATTTCCTACCTTTCTTAAAATCCCTTGCAACATGAGTAATTACTGATACAATAATGTCCTTCTGATCACTGTGACATTAACTGATTTGAAATGTTCGATGCTGTTAGTTACAAGGAGGTATAAACCATTGTCCTTGGGAGTTAGTTTTCTAGCTATGTGCTCAATGTAATTTTCAGACAAGACATTCAGAACATTCTCGCAGGAATCTTTGTCTCTGGCACCAATTATAACCGCATAACTCCCCATTCTGCAGCAGTCAAATTGAAGTCTTCTCCAGACAGCAAAGTTACTCATGATATTCCTCAAGTTTTATCTGGGATGCTCTGCCACTATGGCCCCTGAGTCAGGTTGTCTGTAAAAGCATACAATTACTCTGTTTGACCTTCTCTTGATTTACCTTCACCTCTTATTATTTTACATTCAGATTCAGCTATAAATTCACTAGATATTATTGAGTTCTTTACAGAAATAAATATGCCCCTGCCAGTGGTATTTAGCCTATCCTTGTGATATACATTGCAATCTAATTTGGGATTTCAGTGCTATTCACTTGAGATTTCAGCCAGCATTCTGTGCCCAATACTATGTCGACATTATTACATTTAATAAACAAGATCTTAACATGAATGGTGCTCCTAATATCACATTAATCTCTCTAATCTGCAAGAATGAAATTCTCCTCCAAGAGTAATGTCACTGGTCTTTCTCCACTTACAATAGGTAATTCAGCATCTGAGATAAACAAAGAATCATCTGAACTTCTACTTTAGGCCTTCCACTCAGCCCCAAGCAGAGTACTGCAATCAGTTATGGGCATATTGCTGTAAACAGTGAACCATGCTTCCTTCCTGCAGTCAAACTACTTATGTTCACCAATTCAGCTGGAATTCAGCTGGAATGACTCATTTGTGCCAACATAGCTACTGTTTGCAGCTGGTTGTATACACTGTACTCAATAGCTGCTTGTAGAGCCTGCTTTATGTCTTAGATGAGATCTACTCGCAAATACCAAACCCACACTGTCTGTCTTTCCTAATCTGATCTCCGTTTGTCTGAGGGCACAACTACTCACTTAACACTGCAACTTCTAATAACCAGAATTACCCCATGTATTCATCTGGACTTTTCAGGAAAATTGGCCATTGGCCCAACGGATGTGGTATCAGTACTTGGCAGTGCCTCATATCTGTTAAAGTGTAAGGGCACCAGTTCTCAAATTCACCTTCTGCCCAAAGACACACGAACCCACTACTGTCTGCCTGTTATCCTGAAATGAGGAGAAAATGATCAGATGTTGCACACTGGAAGACAGTGACAGCAGAGTTTCCAGGAAATCCCAGTGGTACCTGTAGTGTCACAGCATTCACCACTGATGCCCAGCATGAAAACAGCTCCAGATGGCAGTCTGAAGCCTGTAACTGTGGCCAACACAATTTCCAACTGTTTCTGGATAGTGGCCAATTCACCTTGTCTCTGTACACAACAAGTGCAATACCTGTCTGTTTTCTGGTGTGTAAAAATTATATAAAATCATGAAAAACATGCTCCAACCTAATCAGAGACTAAGAAATGATAAGCAGAACACACAAGAGATAAAACCACCAACTGTGACATATGTCTACAAAACTATGATACACACAAAAAAGAGGAAAACTGGGAATAGTATATGTGCTCCAAAGTCAGTGGACACTGCACTAACTATCACAAAAGATTAATAACTGCTATAAACATTTACTGTTCCCTTCTTCTAAGAAGCAGGTAAAAAAATTGTGACACTAAATGATGTCTGCTAACTGATTATAGCTGCTGCAGCTGCATTAATGAAATGCTTTCTTAATTTTAATTGTACATTATTTGCAGTATGGTTCTGTATGAGTTGGAGATGAGCATACACTGAAGCTTATGTGCTGCATATGTGGAGCTGTTTTACAGTATCCATTAATATTATCAAACAAACTTATGACATATAGAAAGTTATCATTTATATGTCATTTCAAAATCAAGAGACTACTCTGAGTGCTTTTTGGTGTCACAAAATAAATCGTGTCATGAAAGTTAACTGTGACTGAAAGTTTTAGTGACTTGGCTAATTTTTGTTATGTTACCTAGATAGCTGTTCAAATATCAAAGGGCATAGCAAATGTTCATGCTTAAATGAGTGAAATTAAGGGTACTGCTATACCCCTGCATGCCCTAGTGTGTGTGTGTGTGTGTGTGTGTGTGTGTGTGTGTGCGAGAGAGAGAGAGAGAGAGAGAGAGAGAGAGAGAGAGAGAGAGAGAGATATTAACAAATAATTCAAATAACATGTAGGTTTTCTGTTACAGGATGAGAAGAGTTCCTGGCACCACATTTTCTGAAGCATTTGAGTGAATACTGTATCACCATGTATTTCATCAGTGTCAAATAGCTTCTTGTTCATTTTGAGCAACCTTACTGCTTTGCCCAATTTTCGAGTTTCATTAGGAGTTTGGGCAAAGAGAAGTTCAATGTGTCTTGAAGTATTATATCGTCAGGGTTCAGCAATCCACACTTCCTTACTGAACAGCTTTATTCCTCTGTGTGAAGACACTTCCTAAATATATTGTCAGAACTATAGGTGATGAAGAAACTAAAGCAATTTTTTACTCATTCTTTGCTTTTAAAAAGTCTGTTTCATTATCTTTGTTATCTGTTTTCAAACTACTGTGTGATATTATGTTGTAGTTTACTTTTCATGACAAAATGACACTATCATCTCTCTGACAGTGCAGTAGTTCTCTCTCTCTCTCTCTCTCTCTCTCTCTCTCTCTCTCTCTCTCTCTCTCTGATCTGAAGAATACAGTAACAAATCTAACGTTCATAATTTTGACAAATAATGAATTTTCAAAAGAGGACATAGAAATGTTGAGGTAAGCAGGAGTTGGTATAGAGCGTGTAGTCAAACAGGAAGATTAAAAAGTTTGCACAAAGTAGAGGATTAAACAAAGTACTTTGACATGAATCTAGCATACATAAGTGGCAGTGAAGAGTTTATCCTGAAAGTTATCATTTTTTAATATGGTTTCACTCAGATGGCATCTTTGATCTTGCACACATTGTTGGAGGCTCCACCTTCAGTGCAGTGTCATTCATTTCTTGGCAAATTTCCTCTTTCAGATCATCTCTGATTCTTGAATGGTTCTCTTGGGAAAGTGTAGACTTGAGGTAACCCCAAAGAAAAAGGTCTGGAGCCAATAAACCTGATGAATTAGAAGGCCACTGAATATTGCAATTTTTGCTGGCGAGATGACCAGGAAGAGTGGGTCTAAGTAAACCGTTAATACTGTAGCAGTATGGCTTGTTGCACCATCCTGCTGGAACTGTGTTTCATCTGGATCATATGCATTGAGTTCAGGAAGAGAAAATATTACTGATAAATATTTTCTTGGGTTTGGCTTGTTTCTCTTCATACTTATTGATACACAGTTTAGTTCAATGATAGGCTTTGCAGACTTTAGCACATTTCTGTCACCTCTAATTGAAAATTGCTCATTTCTTTTACAAATATCAATAATCGATAAAATAACCATACATATTGTGAGGCTCACTGCAAACTTTGCCACACTGACACATAGTAACTGTACATTTTAACTACCAGTTATTGACTTACTAACAACGTGACTGTTCTAACTGAATACCAACTGCAGGCTGACTAAAAATTACTTCATGATACATAGATTGTTTCAGATTGTTTTCGTATTTTGACTGACAGAAGCTTTGCACATGAAGCCTGTTTGTAGATGTTGTACGAAAGAAATTTACAAATTGGTAAACTATTAAGCTGTTACATTTGATATTAACATAGAAGACAGGAACATTAAAAGGGACAAATATACAATAGGCAGAGAAATAAGTTTGTTTACCCAAAAGGTGTACAATTAAAAAATGACAGAATTACCGGTAGTGTTTTATGAGACAGCAGTTCAGTGTGGAAGCGGATTCCCTGAGTTCACCAAAAGTTTCTAGAAAGTGAAATTTTCTAATTTGAATAAGTAGCATATTAACAGGTTATCTAAGTGGCAGTATACATTTTTGGTAACAGAAAAATCAGGACTACAAAACTATAGCACTGGATATTTTGGAAAAAAATTCATTTTAAGATTTGAACACTCTGGAACACGAAAATTATGAATATGAATAAATTTTCAAATAATGCATTTTCAGAAAGAGTAAGACATTTGTTGAAAAGAGGAGAATGAGGGCTTTTGATTGAGCTATTGCAATCCAAAAACAAACAGTTTTTATCACTTTAGAATTCTGAAATGCACAAGTCCTATAGGTATCATAAATTATGAATATTTCTTTAAATAAATGTTTCCATGAGAACTAAATATATTGTTAGCATCAGTAGTATGAAAACTATCATGTGAATAATAAAGCTTTATGAAATGTAGCATGAATAAGAAATTAGTTACTTTATGGAAATATTGTATATGCGCCAGTAGTGAAAAAATAACAGAAGAGGAAAAATAATCTGTTGAAATCCAGAGTCGTTCAATAACAAGTAGGATGAGCCCACCTTACCCTATCATACACTGCTTCTCAACAAAAGTAAGTTGTAAAGTAGAATAGTAGATAGTAAATAGTAAAGTAGGATAGCTGACTTCAGACTCATTGAGATAGGCATGTGCATGAATATTTTCTCTTCTGATTTGCTGAAACATATTGTAGCCATTCAACTTCATAGTTTTTTATGGATAACCCGTAATGTACCTCCCTCACCAGTACCAACTATGAATTGACTGAAATCAATTTACAGAATTTGCATATCCTGAAAAATAAATAAATTGTGTATAATCTCATTTTTGTATGTCTGAAAAAGAGAAATAAAGATTTTGCTTCCTTACACTGGCTACTTTACAGTAAGCATTTCATTACATGCATGTGACTCACTGCTCAGTTACACAATGTGATTCATAAATTATAACAAATTTTAAAATTCCGGAAATCACTCTCTGACAGCATAAAAGACCAATATCAAACACATGGAAAGAAATTATTATTTTTGGTCACTGACAACATTACATAATTTAAACTGCTTATCAAAGTATTATTTAATTCATTATTTAGTGTGAATAGTGGAGAAATATTCTGAAAGTCGTCATGTGAACTGTCTGGCAATTGATTAATTGTGAACATCAGAGTAGTGATGTAGAGTATTAGTGCCTGAATGTTGACTGTAAATGGAAGTTATAGATTTTAGTTTTTAGATCATTTTAAATATTTTTGAAATTACACCTCATATGAAACTGAGTCTCGTAGAATGTAACTATTGTTACTCTGAAAGAATCTCTAAATTTCCATATCAGTTGGTGTATGGAAAACGGCTTCATTAATTTGCAGGTTGATACATAGTTTTAAACATCTGCAAAACATACACATGAGACTAGCCCCGCAACAGCAAGTAAGCACAGATATGACATGTGGCACACTTCCGAGGATGGGAATGTATTCAGTAGACCATCCAGGCCATTAAGACGAATTTTAAACTTCATGTGGATCAGTGCATACACTACACCACGAAACTTACACCAGCTAACAATATGTGAAAGATCTATCAATAAGCACTGCACTTCAGTTGAGAGATAATGTTAAGATTTAAATAATTATTTGCGAATGTGTTAAAATGTGGCTGCATTAAGGCAGTTGCTTGAAAATTGTTCTGAATTAGAAATCACAATGTGATTGTGGCATTAAATAAGGATGGTTTTAGCTATCTTGACATCAGCATTTTAAATTTTTAATTGGCCTCTATTTAAATGAAATATTGAAAATCGCATTTTTGTTGCCCTTAGAAGCCATTAGTTAGGCAACCTTCAACTAGGACTGGTTTATATGCCCCAGGATAGTCACTTAGTGATATAGATATGCTGAGATCACAGCGTGACTTTTGATTCATTTTTTCAAGGTCTAACACAACTGGAAATAATAATTGAAATAATAATTGTGAGAAAACTGGATTTGATATCTGTTAAATTATGAAATAGTTGAAACTTTTTTGAAAATTCCCAAAATGTTTCAAGACCTTAATTTAAATTAGGCTCAAGCCTACTGAAAATGTATTCAAGAGAGAAAAAAATGATTACAGAGAATTTATCATCGCCAGTAAGTAAGGGGGGAGCTGCTGAATAAACTCTGCCATAAAGACTGGGATAGATATATATGGGCACTGTCTCTTCATTCTTTACCTGTAGCAATCTCTTAAGAGCTAATGAGTTTCATAGGTTTTTATGAGAAATATAATGACATATACTCAACAAAATGCTAAAAACTTCATAAAGACTTGTTTTTCTATTTTAATTTGTTACTTATTTTTCTATTTTAATTTGTTACTTAAAATAGAACAAATGTAGTAAAGTGGACCCAAAAATCATGTAAATCATTTTTTTAGGATTTAAGTAAGTTGATATCAGTTAATTTCATGTACAGATAAGTTTTTTTCTACTGTAAATAATTAGAATAATGTAGTTCAAAGAAAATTGTTGGTGTCATTAAAGGTATTATACAACTTGAGAAATTATGTAATGTTGGAAAATGTGGTTCTCTGTTTTCTAGCATTTATCCTATTGTACAAGATACGGTATTTTTTGTGATATGGCGAATTTTTTTTTTTTATTATTATTATTATTTTCTCGTGGGATGCCCCATCACCACACTGATTAGCTAACCCACAAACCGTAAATCACATGTGCGATCTATATCTGAATTGTATCAACTATGTTCTGTGTGTCACCATACTGCAACTGTTTGTGGATAGTGTTTTTTGAGGAGAGATTGGGAATCAACACCGCATTTGTTTAAGGCTCAAAATTATGAAAAGTTCAATTTTTACTTTTTTGCGTTTTCTGAATCTGCAGACTATTACCTTTTAATAGATATATAATTTATTCAATTCCGAAGACTACAACTATTTTTAAATTTTTTTTGAAATGTGTTATACATGGGCGTGACCCACTGTGGCGCTGTTAAACTGCTGTCAAATGGTGTTATTATTAACGTCCGTGTTCTTCAGATACATTTTAGTGATGTGAGATAAAGTATGTGTTGTGGCTAACCTGTGATGGTTCAATATATATCGCTGGTGTGATTGTCGATTGTTTCATGTTTATTTACTCTGTCGTTATCTCGAAAATATTCGTAATTAATTCTGTTTCTTGAGTCTCTGTTTTGTTGAAGTATAATAATGAGTAAAAGTAAAGTTATTAGAAATCCTCTGAAGGCTTTTAAGAAAAGGAGAAATGTTGGAAAGCCAAAGGTATGTGTTATTCCTGTAAACAATAAAGACGATAACCAAGTGAGTGAACCTGACCTCTCAAGTACACCTGCCCATAGCAGTCAAAGTGGGAAAGAAAATACTTCACAAAAGAAGCTTGGTGCAATGAGTGAAAACTATGAATGTTTTATGGGCGAATCGGATGTGAATGAAATATTTGATATGTCGGTTCTCGAAGGAATTTTTTCAGGAATTTTTTCAAACTGTGTAAGATGTATTCATTGTAGTGAAGTTGGTCTGGAACTCTCCATAATAAAGCACGTAGGACTTGCTAGTGAAATACAACTGAAATGTGATAAGTGTTCATACATGACCATCTTTTGGAAGAGTGTTGCAGTAGCTGCAACTGAAGAAAATGGTAGCAAAATCTACGAACATAACAACGAGCGATGCTTGCTTTAGACAAGGAACGCCTTCGGGCTGCAGACAGGGCTGTAAAGAGTCTAGAAATACAAGCAAGAGTAAACAGGAGGAGGAACAAGAGGAAGCTGGAGGAGGAGTTTGCAGAGGATGAAGATAATCCATCCTATGGACCTGGAATGCACTAAAAAGTTAATCCAATCTTTGTCGCTCGATTCCCAAAACTTTTATTTTCTCATACTAATTACATGTTTTCTAAGGATCTTCCAAACATATTTGTTTCAAACTTTCAGTAAATGTTACACAATACCTTCTGCATAATTTAACACAGCCTTTTGCCAAAAAACTGTATATTTTTGAATATATAAATAAAAAATTGCAAAAAAATGTTGTGAATTTTCATTACAATTGAAAAAAAAATCGTCTTTAATAACTGAACTAAAATTTTGTAAAATCCCTGCGTTAAGTTGTAGCCCATATTCCAATAAATAATCTGTAAAAAGTTCAACTTCCTACCTCAAATACTTTGTGAGGAAAGATGTAATTTATAAGCGTTATTTTAACATTGCAAGTATAGGGCATTCCGGAGCCCCTTAAACAAGTGGAAAAAACTGCCTAAAAAAAGAAATTCACTCTCCCACTATTTGCCAGAAGTTAGCAAAGCCTGTAAGAGTTGATATGACAGCTGGATTTCCACAAGGATACAGCATTTCATTTATCTTTCTGTTAGTTATTTTCTACCTCAGTACAATTTTAGATGTGACAGCAGTTTATAATCTCACTATACATGCTCATATCAGAGTTAATAAGTTGGTGGATTACAATAACGATTAAGCAAAAGAAGCAGGTATAAACCTATATAGACGGATGTGAATTTTTATTAAGGTCAGAGTAAAGAAAGATTGTGATCCAAGGTAGAGATTGCCAGATATTTGGATCCTGATTGAGGATAATAATCTAAATTCACAGTAGCCAACAGTGGTTCTGACAAGCTGTTGTCACACAAGAGGGCATACGCACACACAAAAAGTGCAAGTCAGCGTGGCAGGAGTTCAGCCTGTGGCATCTGGAAGACTGGTGTAAGAATAAAAGTACGTTGTAGTTTGCAGGGGCAATGAGCCTCAGCTACAACCAGTTGTAACTCTACAAGAAAGTGCAGAATGGAACTGAAAAATAGCCCATCATAAAATTATGTATTGTCAGGAGCTGGTGAAATTATTTCACTTATCATACTGAGAATGTTTCCATTGGAGCAATCAAGCTGGCCTATTAAATTATGTTGGAGATTAATATTCTTATTCTGAAATTACTGCAACCCAGAAAGATTAGCAATGGGGGCAATCACCATTATTCAGGAGAATGAATCACATGTTGGAAGAGGTTAGATGTGAGATGAATGGCAGATCCACTGCTATGGCATAATAAGCTTTGATTTTGCTCGGGTTGAGTAGACAATGTCTAATTAAGAACAGATGCATGGGCAGTTGGTGTTGATAAGGTATAGTGACAATTTACACATACTAATATGATAATAGCTAATGAGAAAAGCTAATATGAGATACCTCACTCCAACTCATGTTGGGAAGTGGTATATGTGGGCTATCTAGTTGTTTACTGCCACAGTGTTGTGATTATATTGTCGTTGATGACCTCTGGGTTGAGGGGGTGGGGGGGTTTACATTAAGTGTTTTACAGAATATCATGGTATTAATTGCCAGCATGTCTAATGCTAGCCTGGTGCTGTGGTCTTAAGTCCTGCATGGCAGAGAGCATAAATCCTTTGCCAAACAGTATAGTAATATTGTGGCAGCTTAAAATTGTAAGTTCATATGTGTGTAACTGTCTCATTTAGGTTGGTAGTTGTTGGGTCCTGAGTGTGGGTTTTGCCAAGGACTGAGTGACAGGGGTTCATGTTCAAGGAAATTAAATTGGTTGACCTGAATGAGGGGAGGACCTTATTGTCTGATTTAAATTTCCTGAGTTATATGTAGGTGATTGGAGAATACGCACTCAAAAGATACAGTTAACCTTTATAAGTTTATTTCGAATATCAGTTTACAGAATGAGTTTCCTAGCTGCGGTGTCTCCGTCTTAAAGACAAATCCTTACCTAGAGACAATTATGGCATATCACTGTTCCATCTGCTAACCAAAATCCTCGTATATATCAAAGATCAACAGAGCATTGTAGCTATCTAACTCCATCCTGTAACTCTGACTACCTACTAACTTTCCTACAAAGCGAATACTCCTACTGAACCTGCCATGAATCTCCTCCTGGACTCCAGGTCCTAGCATTTTGTTCATCTCTCCATTTTGACCCCACCAGCCCTGACATGATGTTGTCTTGTTGGCTTCACATCACCTTATTGGCTGTCTTGATTATTCTCCAGATATCCTTCAGAGGCTGTGTGGAGAGGATAGGAAGCCTTTCCATACCTACATCTACGTGTATACTCTGCAAACAACTTGGAAGAGCCTGGCAGAGAGTACATCCCATTGTACCAGTTATTAGGGCTTTTTCCTGTTCCATTCATGTATGGAGCATGGGAAGACTGGTTGTGTGAATGCCTCAGTGCATGCAGTAATTATTCTAATCTTGTTCTCAAGATCCCTACATGAGCGATGTGTAGGGGATTGTAATATATTCCTAGAGTCATCATTTGAAGCTGGTTCTTGAAACTTTGTTAATGTCTTGGGATAGTTTACATCTATCATCAAGAGTCTTCCTGTTCAGTTCCTTCATTATCTCTGTGACACTCTCCCAGGGATGAAACAAACATGTGACAATTCATGCTTCTCTGTATATGTTCAATATCCCCCGTTAGTCCTATTTGTTATGGGCCCCACACACTTCAGCAATATTTTATGATGGGTCACACGAGTGATCTGTAAGCAATCTCCTTTCTAGACTGATTGCACTTCCATAGTATTCTACCAATAAACTGAAGTCTGCCACCTGCTTTACCCACGACTGAGTGTGTGTGATCATTCCATTTCATATCCCTACAAAGTGTCACACCAGACATTTGTTTAAGTTGGCCAATTCCAGCAGTGACTCATTGATGTTAGGGTTATAGGATACTATGTTTTTCCATTTTGTGAAATGCACAGTTTTACATTTCTGAACATATAAAGCAATTTACCAATCTTTGCACTACTTTGAAATCTTATCAAGTTGTGAATGTATAGTTATGCAGTTTCTTTTGGATAGTCTTCATTATAGATGAATGCATCATCTGCAAAAAGGCTGATATTACTGTTAATATTGTCTGCAGGGGTCCCCTATATGCTATGGAATATGTACTAAGCCTTCCGTTGGCTTTTCAAGGCCCCCTTTCTTTCTCTCGTGTAAGTTTTCGCTCTCTGTCTCACAGTTATTGCCTAAAGACCTTGCTTCATTAATTCTGCCACCTTATTCATCAATTAAGGCCTTTGGCTCATCAATACTGTCACCTTATTCAATCTTTTGTCACTGCTGTGCTTCATTAATTCTGCCACACTGTATATCATGTAAGGCTTTTGCCTCATTGATTCTGTCGCCTTAGTCATCCTTTAATCACCTAAGGAATTCACCTCATAAATCTTGTCAAGTGACTTATTTTTATAGATCTGCCACTTCATTGTCCTGCGTTTCTGTGGCCCGACGTGTGGCCGTGTGGCCAATTTGGTTTCTGCCATACCAAACTTCCATTTTTAACTAACTTTCAGTATCATTTATAGAACTTATCATATATGGTTCCACAGTGATTACAATATTTTGTCTTAAAGAGAATACGTCGGCGTTACAATTTTTGTACATTACATTATTCTTCTGAAAGAGTATATATTGTTCTACTGTACTCACATTACAATATATTCACTTGAACTTAACGTCTCCTCCTAAAGGCTGCTGTCTCATCATGGTCTTTGGGACTCCTTAATAAATTACCATCTCCACTGAGCCTCTGTTAAGCAATTGTCGAGCTAATGCTTTTTCTGGATACTGGTTTATGACAGTTGTTCTAATAGAAATTTTTCTACAACAATCATAGTCATGGAGTGATTAGCACATATGCATAGTGAGCAGGAGGCCCGGGTTCGAATCCCGGCCTTGATACACATTTTCATTCATCACTTCAATCCACATACATACATCACAGATGTTTGAGACTTGAAAAGTCTCTGGAACCATATAGAAACCATATAGATGCATTTGATTATCAAAATAATTTCATGTAGCATATGTCTCTACAGCACCTTCATTGCTTGCCATAGCACATTAAAATTACCAATATAATTACTGTTACACTTGCATGTTATAAATGAAAAGTGTGTTACATATCTAGTGTGTCTCATTTCCTCCGACTGTTCATCAACCTTGCTTTCTACATTATTTGATCTCTTCCCCACACATTCAAGTCATCTAATTGCAAACCACATGATCTAATGATAATTCTAAATTTAACAACAGAATGTTTGTCTTGTCATTATGAATTATACATCAGTCAGATTTCAAATTTATAATTTATATATTATGCGTAGTCATATCTGTACCTATAATTTATTCAATTTGTAGGAACGCTCTAGTTCTATACCCATTATTCTTATTGTAGAACCTTACTTTTCCAACTCCTCTCAACAATACATTCTTGGAAGTCTGCTTTCTGCATAATGCTGTCAGACCTTCCTCTTTAGGAACTACGCATACCCACTCATAAGTGTGTCCAAATACTGTGATTTAATGTTACTATTCTTTTTAAAGAATCATTTGGATTTTTTTGCACCAGCTGAAGCAATTTTGCTTCATATTCTTCATGATTAAAAGCTGGGAGTAGTGCAAATGTTTGTCTGTACAGCCATCTGTTCTTATTTCATTGCCCGCATCTCGTGGTCGTGCGGTAGCGTTCTCGCTTCCCACGCCCGGGTTCCCGGGTTCGATTGCCGGCGGGGTCAGGGATTTTCTCTGCCTCGTGATGGCTGGGTGTTGTGTGCTGTCCTTAGGTTAGTTAGGTTTAAGTAGTTCTAAGTTCTAGGGGACTGATGACCATAGATGTTAAGTCCCATAGTGCTCAGAGCCATTTTTTTCTTATTTCATTCTGTGGAGTGAAGTGTTCAGCTGACAGCTTTGCATACTGTCTCCTTGCTTCATCAATTAGCAAAAATTCATTCTTGGGCTAAATAAATATATACTTTGCTTTTGACAGAAGAATCTCTTTTGATAATGGAAACATTCTGTACATGTGAAATGTATTAGTATTAGCTAAGAGAATATTTATTTCATAACCTAATATGCTTCCAGCTAAGAATACCTCTGTATCAGTTAACTGTAAACTTAGGTGTTCTGTTTATTCAGATAGAGGAACAGAAGCTTCATGTCTTTCATTTCATGTCTTATTAGACTTAGGAACCTTACAATTTGAATGGGATTTACTACGTATGGCTGCAATATGCCATTGTGTGTGTTACCAATAGCATTTATCATCTGCTCATCTTCTGCTTCTGTTTCTCCAAATACATTTGAGAGCTACTGCATCTTGTTTTTCTATAGGCACTGCTAATGTAAATTTACTCAAGTCATCCAGAAATTCAACATATATCTCTTACCTGTGCTGGATATATCTAAAGGGCTCACTATGTCCATTGAACACTTGTCAAACATTGTCTCGGCTGTGTCAGTAATTTCCAAAAGTATTCATGCTTTTGCTTGTGTGTACCTATTTCTGTAACATGATGGACACTTCCTTATATAGTCTTCAGCATCACAAGTCATTCTGTGCCACTGCTTATATGGCTTGCTCAAAAGTCATATGCATTCCTTGGTGAACTCTAAATAGATTATTATGTATCTTCTTTAATATGTTCTCCTTCTCTTGGAGACTAATCTCTTCTTCACTATCTGTTTCCCTTTCTACTTCTGGGGTCAGCTACAATTGTCACACACTCATGGGATCACTTTCCCCACTTGCTTCCCCTATACAGTTCTCTCCTGTCTCTATGTTAGTATTTTCACAAACTGTATGTTTTGCGTCTATATATTGGAGTTTTCTGGGCCTTACTCTACTCAGAGTATCTGCGTTACTATTTAACCTGCCTGGTTACCTCTTAATCTTACTCTTCCAGCTTCAGTCTACACTGCAGGAGGCTTGAACTTGGATCCTCTACACTAAAGATCCTTCTTAGTGGCTTATGGTCTGTTACCACTGTAAACCTCCATCTGTGTACATGTGGTGGGAACTGCTTCATTGCTTATGCTATAGCCAACAGTTCTTTTTCTGTAGTACTGTAGTTTAATTATACCTTGGTCAATGACCTGGATATGTATTCAGTGGGCAATTCTTTGCCAATTTTCTTGTCTTGCAATGAAACTGCCCCCAAAAACTTAATTCATCGAGTCTATAGTTACTATGAATGGCTTGTCAAAGTCTCATTACTGAAGTAAAGGTGGATTAGCCAATATGTCCTTCATATCTCCTTCAGTTCCTCGAAAGCACTGAAATACGAGAGTCGTCCACAAAGGAAGTTCCGTTTGTATTTCTATCCGCAGCAGCACTACGATTGCAGTTCCGAGTATGCGCAGCAGTTACTCTGACTCAAGGAGAAGACATGTACACCATTTTCAGATTGTTGCTGCCGACGTGTGCTTTGTAGTGCTTCTTTATGTCAGCCATAATTGAAAATGCCGCTACATGTGAAATCAGATCTATGATTCGTTTTCTAAATGCAAAGAAAATTAAACCAAAGGAAATTCATCGTCAAATCTGTGAGGTTTACAGACAAAATGCTTTGAGTGATTCAATGGTTAGAAGATGGGTCAGACTGTTCAATGAAGGACATGCTCAAGTGCCCAATGAAAAATGAATTGGACGCCCATCTATGGTTACTGATGAACTGGTTCACACAATTGAAGAGAAGATTAAGTACAACCGTAAGTTTGCACTTAGTGTCCTTGCTATGGAAGCTCGCAAATCTCCTGATCGCTAATTCATAAAGTTATTACTGAAAAACTGAAATGCTCATGTTGGGTACCCAAAATTTTTACTGAACAGAACATAAAACAATGGATGGGCAGTGCACTCAAGTTTTTGACATGCTGCAATGAAGAAGGCATTAGTTTTCTTTCTCGGATAGTCACACGGGTGAAACTTGGGTATTGTACGACACTCCTGAAATGAAATGGCAATCAGTGGAATGGAGGCACACTTCATCCCCAACGAAGGTTAAGCCTAAGCAAATCTTGACACCTCAAAAAGTAATGTGCACCATTTTTTGGGACAGTTAAGGCACTTTGCTGATTGATTTCTTACCATGACGCCAAACAATCAATGCACATGGATACTGCAAGACCATTAAGAAATTGCGCCGTGCAATACAGAATAAGCACTGAGGATTACTGTCGAGAGGTGGTGTTTTTTTTTCCGTGATAATGCCCGACCTCACATGGCAAATGTGACCAAACAACTCTTACAGGAATTTCACTGAGACACATTTGATCATCCTCCATACAGCCTGGACCTCGCTTCTAGCAAAATTTCATCTCTTCTTACACATAAAATCTGTCCTTGGTGGTCAACACTTCAACGATGACGATGAGCTGAAAGAACATGTTACCACATGGTTGAATACACAGATGGCAACCTTCTATCAAGAAGGCATATAAAAACTTGTGCCACGCTATGACAAGTGCCTATAAAATTTCAGAAGCTATGTAGAAAAGTAGTTTAACAGTTGTAAATTTTTTTACAATAAATAATTTTTCTGTATCTGTACACTTTTGTTTTATATAACCAAACGGAACTTACTTCGTAGACGTACCTTGTAGCTTTAGATTATACCAAGTTTTGCAAAAATCCTTGTACCCAATTAAGCCTAAAAACTCTTTTGTTACCTGATTAAGCCTAAAAACCCTTTTAGTTCTTTTTTGTTCTTGACTGAGGGAAGAACTTTATCCTTCCCATTCACCGTGTCTGTTGAGATTCCCTTGTCTGTAATACAATTACCTACGACGATCACTTCTTTAGAAACTCACACATATCTGAACATAGCTTTAATTTATGCTGTGGCAATGTATTGTGCATTTCATGGAGATTCTCATTATGCTCCATAGATTTCTTGCATAACACACTGTATTGTCAGAATTCTAGATAAACAAAACATTTTTGATCCCTTGT
Organism: Schistocerca americana; assembly: GCF_021461395.2. Taxonomy (NCBI): domain Eukaryota; kingdom Metazoa; phylum Arthropoda; class Insecta; order Orthoptera; family Acrididae; genus Schistocerca; species Schistocerca americana. The sequence continues at coordinate 238,798,177 of NC_060125.1, read as the reverse complement.
AGACTGCTAAAGCTGTGTTCATCAGCCACTGAAGCATCATGAGGTTCATTGGCATTCACTTATAATGTTGACAGTTTGAACTTAACTCAATTTTTTCACTGTCCTTCTCATTCATCAATATTTGATGATATCCATTTTCAATGTCAAGAGTCGAGAAGTACTTTGCCTGCCCTAGTTTGTCCAAGATTCTGGACATATCTGGTAGTGGAAATGCATTGCCTGCAGTAGTATTATTTCATTGGCTATAATCCACAATGACCCTCCACTTCTGTCTTCCAATACTGCCCATTTTTCTCTAAACCAACAATAATAGTGCATTCCAGACACTCTTGCTTTCAGCAGTTTTGTCATCTTTCGGCATCTATTCATGTGCTCTTTTAAGACTCCTGTCTGCCCTTATGGAATTCAGTATGGTCTAGGGTTCATCACCTTTTCTGTATGTTCTGGTGCTATCAGTATCGTATGCTTCACTGCCGTGTATGTCACAATTTGCCACCTAGTAGACAGAATACATCTCCATACTACATACAAATGTCCACTACTGCGCTCTTCACTTCTGCATATAGATGATCATCCCTCAACTATTACCGTAAAACAGTAATACAACATTCTGTCTTCTCTATGGCTTCCTTGCTGCCTTTTACTTCACATGCTATCACTAGTTGCTCAAATTCTTCTGTCAGTAACCTCATGTTCTTTAACTGAACTTTGTCCTCTGACAAATACATCACACTCTTATGCACCAGCCATTTCAATTCTCATTAATAGCTCTGGTACATACACTCCATGTACACACTCCTATTTGGGATAACCATTTCCATTTCACTAACTCATGATACATTACCATCTACTCTTAATGACGTTATCTTTTCTTTCACAGTCCTATCTCCCTGTTGGACATCTGGTTGGTCTCAAATCCATAACCTTTGGTTCCTTGTCTGCTGTTGAGTGTATGTCATACCCTTGCAGTTTTAACACTTTTTTCGCATTGTCCAGCTTACCATATGCTGTGTTAGAAAATCTGTACCTATCAAGTTGTCATATGGAATATCTAACCCTGACCCATACAAATGGTACCTGTGCCCAACATCTCCATCACCTTTCACACTTAGATGTATCTTCACTGCTGACACCTATCAGCTGAATCCTATCTGCTTCATTTATTCTAACTGTACAGTTAACACATAACTTTGCTCCATTGTCTATCAATAACTTCAGTTTCTTCCTATATTCTAAACAGTATAACACTAATATAGTGTTCTCTGTGGCACAGTCTATTACCTGAACTGTGCACCCATTTAATGTGACAATGCCTCTCTGTGCGACATTGTTGTATCTTAGTATCCCTGAATTTTCCTGATTTCACTTGGACTGGCACTATGCGCTTTCTCTGTGCATGCCACACACCTTCATGGCAGTTCCTGGTGTAGTATGCTGTCCACTTACAATTAAAGCAGTTTTTTTAATGGTGCACAGCTACCTGACCAATTACAGTGAGGGCATTTCCATGTGCATAATCTGCTGATCTCCCTGCAGTTTGGGATCAAAGAAGGGAAAGCAGAAGAGTGGAAGGAGTATATAGAGGGTCTATACAAGGGCGATGTACTTGAGGACAATATTATGGAAATTGAAGAGGATGTAGATGAAGATGAAATGGGAGATATGAAACTGCGTAAAGAGTTTGACAGAGCACTGAAAGACCTGAGTCGAAACAAGGCCCCGGGAGTAGATAACATTCCATTAGAACTACTGACAGCCTTGGGGGAGCCAGTCCTGACAAAACTCTACTATCTGGTGAGCAAGATTTATGAGACAGGTGAAATACCCTCAGACTTCAAGAAGAATATAATAATTCCAATCCCAAAGAAAGCAGGTGTTGACAGATGTGAAAATTACCAAACTATCAGTTTAATAAGTCACAGCTGCAAAATACTAACACGAATTCTTTACAGACGAATGGAAAAAATAGTAGAAGCTGACCTCGGGGAAGATCAGTTTGGATTCCACGGAAATATTGGAACACGTGAGGCAATACTGACCCTACGACTTATCTTAGAAAATAGATTAAGGAAAGGCAAACCTACGTTTCTAGCATTTGTAGACATAGAGGAAGCTTTCGTCAATGTTGACTGGAATACTCTCTTTCAAATTCTAAAGATGGCAGGGGTAAAATACAGGGAGCGAAAGACTATTTACAATTTGTAAAGAAACCAGATGGCAGTTATAAGAGTCGAATGGCACGAAAGGGAAGCAGCGGTTGGGAAGGGAGTGAGACAGGGTTGTAGCCTGTCCCCGATGTTACTCAATCTGTATATTGAGCATGCAGTAAAGGAAACAAAAGCAAAATTTGGAGTAGGTATTAAAATCCATGGAGAAGAAATGAAAACTTTGAGGTTCGCCGATGACATTGTAATTCTGTCAGAGACAGCAACGGACTTGGAAGAGCAGTTGAACGGAATAGAGAGTGTCTTGAAAGGAGCATATAAGATGAACGTCAACAAAAGCAAAACGAGGATAATGGAATGTAGTCGAATTAAGTTGGGTGATGCTGAGGGAATTAGATTAGGAAATGAGACACTTAAGGCAGTAAAGGAGTTTTGCTATTTGGGGAGCAAAATAACTGATGATGGTCGAAGTAGAGAGGATATAAAATGTAGACTGTTTACATAGAGTATAGATTTAAATGTCAGGAAGTCATTTCTGAAAGTATTTGTATGGAGTGTAGCCATGTAAGGAAGTGAAACATGGATGACAAATAGTTTGGACAAGAAGAGAATAGAAGCATTCGAAATATGGTGCTACAGAAGAATGCTGAAGATTAGATGGGTAGATCACATAACTAATGAGGAGGTATTGAATAGAATTGGGGAGAAGAGGAGTTTGTGGCACATCTTGACAAGAAGAAGGGACCGGTTGGTAGACATGTTCTGAGGCATGAGGGGATCACAAATTTAGCATTGGAGGGCAGCGTGGAGGGTAAAAATCGTAGAGGGAGACCAAGAGATGAATACACTAAGCAGATTCAGAAGGATGTAGGTTGCAGTAGGTACTGGGAGATGAAGAAGCTTGCACAGGATAGAGTAGCATGAAGAGCTGCATCAAACCAGTCTCAGGACGGAAGACAACAACAACAACAACGGGATCAATTTCAGTAAATCCTGTTAAAGATGCTCTACATTCCACATCTGTGAGGCTGTGCTTGCCACACCAATATGAAAATCTGTAAATTTTCTATACCTCATTTGTTTACATTATAGAACACGCTGTCCCTTTCTTCACTACACTGTTTCACATGCTAGATTTAGTCTGGTGACTGGAAAGACATGTTGGGAGTGAATCTGGTTCTTCACCTTGATGTCTAACAATTATTGTGGACACTTCAGGGACTACTGTGTAACATATCACTGCAATGACGCTCCTCATGTCCTCATTACTGCAACTCCACTCCAGTCCATGTTATCTAGCTCTCATTCTCAGTTGTGGTCTGCTTCACAAACCTCATAACTCCACCCTTGCAGTGGTGTCAGAGGGGCCCTGTTTGCCATGCCTTGTGACAGTGTGTTCAAGACATAGATCCACTTTCCTTTTTCAGATTTTTTTTCAATATCATTCCTTAATATTTTTTCTGATGACCAGGAAAATGTTATAGACTTGCCACTATTTCTCCTCATGTTTTACTCCGACTAATGACTACAACTCTCAACTCCATCAATGTTTCTTGGTCAGTTTCTGTATTGTCCTATTTCGCTTGAATGAATATCACACTTTCCCAGTTTGGTTCATTTCTTTTATTTCATAGCTGTACATCTACATATGTACAAAACTTATTCTCCACCTTTTCTGGCGCTTGTGATTGGTCAGTCTATTTCATGCCAAAGAACCCTAGAAATACATGCATTCAAAAACTTAGCTCTGTTCTGGCACTTGATGCATCTCAACCCAGAATTTACCAAAGGCATGAAATATGATCATTTCTTCACCTGAATATTATTCTGCTGTCTGTTTCCTTAGCCTACTGCATAGTATTTACAGGTTATTCAATCGCCTAATGGAAAACACTTGTCTATTTAAAACCAAAAACCTCATCATCATTTATGTTCAACATTTCGTGCTTTTACCTATGTTTCAAGCTGTGTTTCCTAGGCATCCTTTAGTATTTTTAGCTTAACACCCCCCAACATTATTCATTTATCATTATCTTTCATTGTTGCTTCCAGTATTCTAATTTATCCAGAATTATTCCTGGTTTCTACTTCATCTCAACTTCACACCTTTCCCTATGTTTCTAACCTTTATCCTTCCTTAGACAATTGGAGTATTTCACTTCAGTCATGCTACCTTCCCACCACTCTATAATCATCTTTTGTGTACTTGGCATATTCCCTTGGTATTTCAATAACATCCCTACCAATTATGTCATGGAAATATCTCAGATTCCCTTATCCATGCTAGAAAGAGAAGAAAATAGATCAAAGAAGAGAGGAAGAGAATACAAGGAAAGCAAGGATTGTTCTTTACTCATGTCCAGGACGTTCTTTAATCTAAAAACTCTTCTAAATATTGCGTATAGTAAGGGATAAGTATTGGTACATGGTGAACTCTTTACAAGGGATGGACCCTGATACACTAGTAGAAACTTTTTGATTTCTTGCAACACTTTCCTAGCTCTGTCTTTTATACCAATACCAAGTTGCCTGGCTGAAACATATCAGCTTGGCCTTGTCATTGTGCCATTCTTGCCTCTCCTGGGCCCTCACAGTGTGAATAGGTGAGTCCAGGTGGTCAATATTAGTTTACATTGCACTAAACCTGCAGCTTCGTGCCGTAGATTCTTGATCTCACCCTGAAATGATAGAATAAAATTCGTACATGTGGGTTATGTCTTTCACAGAAAGTGTGACACAACCAACTTTCATCAACCTCTCGCTGGGGTTACCCCACTGGAAGCAAAGTTAAATTATTGTGTGGCTAATCTGATTCTTCTTCACAATATCTTCAAACTTATTAGCCATAAAATGCAGACCATTCTCGGACAGTAAGGTGTCTAGCTTTCCAACTTTAACAAAATACTCTATTAAGACTTTCAAATACGCACATCTGATCAAATAAAATGGTATATTCAAAAATGCTACATGTTTGGAGAACACATCTAAGACAACAAAAATATAAGTGCAACACTCTATTCATAAAAGAAATCGACTGAAAAGATCCTTTCTGATTAATTGCATCAGTGCTTCAACTTTAATTCTTTGACACAGGCAGCTTCTACTTTTTAACATTGATGACAGACACTGATCTGCTTCTGCACTCACACCCACATCTTCTTAAAATCACCATCTCTTGTAATTTCAATATACACTGATAAGCCAGCACATTATGATCACTGACTTACTATCAGTATAAACCTGTACAGGTGATAGCATCATCACCTGGTGAGGAATAACTGCTAGTCAGACACACTCAAGGCGCATGTGGTATCGGTGAGCATTCTGTTTGTGTGTAGAATGGGGAAGGTGCACAGTCTATCAGCATTTGACTGGGGCCAACTGTCATGGCCTAGAGACTTGGAACGAGCATCTTGGAAACTGCACAACTCGTCAGGTGTTCAAGGAGTCCTGTGACGAATGTCTTCAAAACCTGGTGAAAACGTGTCCACAGGTCATGGGGTTGGGCGGCCACACCTTGTTACAGACGTCGGACATTGTAGGCTGGCATACTGGTAAAACAGGACGGGTAGCAAACTGTGGTGGAACTAACGTCAGACTTTAATGCTGGGCAGAGTACAAGTGCATCTGAACACACAGTGTACCAAACACTCCTAACGACAAGCCTCCGCAGCCAACGAACTGTGCATATGCCAATGTTAACATCAGGACATCGGCAACTACAACTGAAATGGGCACATGAGCATTGGTACTGGACGTTGTCGCAGTGGCAGAGCATTGCATGGTCTGATGAATCCTGATGGGACGATGCAAATCTGTTGTCTTCCCGGGGAACAACTCCTTAACACTTGTACTGTGGGATGGAGGCAAGCTGGTGGCGGCCCCATTATTCTCTGGGAATCATTAATGTGGGCATGCAGGGGTCCAGTGCAGCTCGTGTGAGGTACCATGACGGCCAAAGAGTATCGTACACTGTTTGCAGGCCACTTACACCCCCTCATGACGATTGTATTTCCTGATGGTGGTGGCATTTTTTAGAAAGATAATGCACCCATGTCACAATGCCAGGAGTGTGATGGAGTGGTTTGAGGAACACAGTGGCGAGTTCTAATTGATATGCTCTCCCCCTCCAACTGGCAAGATCTGAACCTGATCGAACACATCTGGGATGTGATTCAACATGGCGTCAGAGCTCATCCCCCCCTCCCTGGAATTTATAGGAATTTCGTGACTTGTGTGTGCAGATGTGGTGCTAGCTTCCTCCAGCGACCTACCAGCCCTCATTGCTTGCATGCCACCATGCATCGCCGCTGTTATCCATGCAAAAGGTGGACGTACCAGCTATTAGGTGGGTGGTCATAATGTTCTGGTTGATCAGTGTGCATTTGTGGGTACCATAATGGCCATAGCTTTGTGAATCAGGTCTATTATTGCATCTACATACTGACTCGGAAAGCACAACTTCAAATTTTCCTAATCGTTTTTTTTTTTTTTTCATAGTAAAGGTACCCCTTGATGTATATTTTTAAAATGTTTTCACCTTTGTGTGTGTACGTGACCCCAAAATCCATTTCACATACTACAAGTGGTCATCCCTATTCTGTTCCCTGTGAAATTCAGGATGTATCTACCGGATCGCATATTCATTTTGGCTTCCTTTCATAAACAAGACTCACAGCCCTTCCGACTTTGCTTGCAGAGAGGGTGAAGGTTGAGCAAGGGCAAACTGGATAGTGCATCCACTATGACAGTATCTATGCCTCTGATGTATCTGACCTCTGTGTCATTGCTGCAGCCCACGTGGTTAATGATTGATGTCTAAGGCGACACTTTTCATAAAACTTAGGGCCTTATGATCTATCAGAACTGCTTTTTCATTTCCTGGTATGTAAGCCTTGGACTTCTGAAACTCTTACATTAGACCTAGCGCCTCCTGCTCAGCCACACAGTAATTGCACTCTGCCACCATCAAAAACCTATTTGCAATGCACCAGATATTGTGCTGACCCTCACCCTCCTTTACTCCCATTTGGAAGATCTCCACACCAATTTAGTACACACATGCATCTCATGACATAAAGAAAGGCTTTGTAAAGTATGGTTGATATAAAAGTTTGCTTTTCAGCAATTAATGTTCGAGTTCTTGGAAACCTGTCTTACAGTATGTCCTTTTTGAGTAATTGGTTCAGAGCTGGATTGTTAAAAGTGTGTGAGGAGACAAATCGTCAATGAAAGACGACAAAAGGCCCAAATATGACTCTCAGCTGCTTTTTGTTTTTCTGGTTGGGAAATGCTGCTTTTGCTCTGAGCTTTCCTCTTACAGGTACTATGCCTTCCTCATTAATGACGTGCCCCAAGAATCTCACTCTTAACTAATACCTCCTTCTCTTGCTCCAACAAGTGAGTGCTCTTCCTATGAGGGCATCACAAACCATACCTCATTGACACACATTGTCAGTTGATCCATAAACTCTTGACTCTGGACCTTAAACCCTGCCCGCATAAATGTACAAACCAAAATGTTCAGACCAAGTGCCACCACACCGAAGTGGTAACATGAGCTGTTATGAAGAAATGTGATGTACTTTGCGAATTCCTGCTCTGATTAAGGATTCCAATAGTCCCATATTACATACATAGATGACAAATTTTCGCTCCATGAAACCACTGTATCAATTCAATTCTGGGCATCTGAAACAAGTTGACGTTCACTTCCTTTCTTGATACCATGAATAATGGTATAACGTGCTCCATGGTGGTACTTTAATAACACCTCACGATAATATCTGGCTGATTTTGGTCTGCATTTCTTCTCTTTGCACAAAAGGTAAAGGACACGTCAGGCTTGATGTTTAACCAACACACAAATTCCTTTGCAACCCGAGGGGAATAGGAATATTTCCTTCAATGTTTCTTTCTGTACATGCGATAACATAGTCATATCCTTGACTCTTTCAGTTATCTCTTCCCTAATCTGCTTTTACTCCCTAACAGCGTCTTTCTGCACCCTATTCTCTCTCCTAATTCTCTGTACCAGAACTACTCTATTCCCTTGCTCTCCACCCCATTCTGGATATTTAGTTTCCAAGGTACTTCTATTGTCTCCCTTTCACTGTATAAACATTGAAGGAAATATTCCTATTCCCCTCGGGTTGCCAATCCTTTAACATACATTTTCATTTAACACAGATCAAAATGTATATCAGAGATATACAAATTCAAAAAATTCTACACTGTTTCAGAAAGATAAAAAATGTATGCTCTATGACAATGTCCTATGGATATCATGTGGTGTAGAACCATAACACACTTTTAGAGTAAGAATTAATATTTATTTTGACACTGAACAAAGCGAATACAGAAATGGATGTCAAACATGGCGCAAGAGCACAAAGACAGAAGACAAAACCAAAGAGCATAATCAAAGAAGCGTCGCTTTGAGTCAGAGATGCCACAATGTCCCCCCCCCCCCCTCCCGGCAGTGCAGAGCACGATGGGGCAGAGCTAGCTCACATCCACAAAAAAATCTTCGTGCTAGCTCAGTGGGTGGAGTCGGAGTCCAGTGCGCGAAGTGCGTGGCTCAGGCACGTTGTCGTCATGGTCTTGTGCGGCAGACAGATGCGCAGACGGTGGCGAGGTGAAGGGGGTGGTGGCAGTGGTGGGCGAGTTGTCAGTGGAGACAGGTTGGCAGGGATTGGTGAGGAGTGACTCCAGGAGGAACCACGCGGGCTTTAAACGTCGTACCAAAACTGTATTCAGGTGGCCTTTCAGCAGAATCACGAATGCATTGACCTCGCAGTGCAATACGCTGTGCGGGCCAGAGTACAGAGGTTGCAGAGCTGCACGAACAGAGTCATCTCATAATACGACGAAATCACATGATTTCAAGTCCTTATGAACAAACACCTGAGGCATGGAGTAAGCGCGAGGTAGAGTGGACGAAGGTGGGCCACGTGAGCACGCACTCATTTGATGAGGGCCGGCAGGTTGGTAGCATCCGTCGGAGAAGTATCCTTGACGAGTTTGGCAGGCAGGACAGGTAGTTCACCGTATAGGACCTCTGCCAACAACGCATTGAGGTCCTCCTTGTATGTGGAGTAGATTCCCAGCAACACCCACGGCAGCCTCAGACCAAAGCCCTCCGTGGCACATGAGTGCAGCTTTTAGCATTCTGTGCCATCACTCCACTAGTCCACTGGCCTGCAGAAATTTCGCCACCCCGCATAACTCACACAAGCAAGCGAAAAGCAATGACTTGAACTGGTGGTCCTGGCCTGTGGTAAGTGATGGGATAATCGAATCTAACCACCCATTCTGAAATGAACATGCAAGTGATAGCCTCATCCGTAATGTCCACCAGAGGTACTGCCTCAACCCAACGGGTGATGCAGTCGATCACAGAAAGGATGTATTTGTATCCCTCCGAAGGGGGAAGAGGACTGACTATGTCGATGTGCACATGGCACTGGCAGCTCCTGGGGACGTCGAACTGTCCTAAAGGCAGTTGTGCCTGTCTGCTAACCTTGTTCCATTGACAAGGAACGCATGCGCATGACCATGAGTGGCAATTGTACCGCACGCCTGACCAAACGAAACGTTCAGTTATGAGTTGTGTCGCTGCTCACATTCCGGGGTGAGTAAGATCATGTAATGCATCGAAAATCCCGCGCCGATGGGGATAAGGCATCAATGGGTGGGGTGAACCAATAGAAACATCACAGATGGTAGGAGTTGACGACCCTTGCAGAGCAATAGGTTTGATGACAAGCAAAGATCCGTCCTCTGAGAGCAGATGTTGTGTGTCCGCGTTTTCGGCTTGAAGCTGCGCCAGTTCCTCTAAGTTCAACAGAGTGGAGATCATCGAAATGCGGGAGAGGTAGTTGGCAACTACATTTTCGACACTGCGGATGTAGCAAGGGTCCGAAGAATGTTGGCAAATAAAGTCCATGTGCGGGAGCGGTGCGGTGGGAGATGTTTCGCTGGGTTGCGGATCGCGTCAACAAGAGGTTTATGGTCCAAATAGATGGTGAAAGCGCGTCCTTCAATGTCGCTCCTGAAATGTTTGATTGCCTCATAAACCACGAGGAGCTCACACTTGAAGGCCAACCATTTACATGGATTCCTTGTAGGCTTTTTTTGAGAAGAAACGGAGTGGCTGCATTGAGTCTGCAGTGTGCTGTTGGAGGATAGCACATACAGCCAACTCGCTAGCATCGATAGTGATAGAAAGTCGCGCCTCGGGGTCAGGGTGCGTGAGAGTGGCAGCCTACACGATGGTCGATTTCAAATTGTCGAAAGCATCCATAATGGGCCTAGTCCAGTCCAGTTTATGCTTTCCAGTTGTATTTTTGTCGGCGAGGGTGTCGGTTAGAGCTGACTGGATGGAGGCAGCCCGAGGTATATGTCGCTGATAAATTTTCACCATCCCTAGGAAATGGCGCAGTTATGCATAATCCTTAGGGAGAGGCAGAGCAAGGATGTTTGTGATTCATGAATCAGTAGGGCAGAGGCCGTCGGCCGAGACAGTGTGGCCAAGGAAAGTAACAGATGTGGAACAGAGCTGTGATTTGTTATGGCCAAGGACACAGAGAGCAGGGGCATGCTGCACTTGTTCGACCATGAAATGGTAGAACCGGACGCATGGCAGAGTGTAGCAGCCTGTAGGTCCGGTGAAAGCTCGTAATGGTGTAGAAAGTCTAACGCAATCACAAGTTCGTCCATGTTGGTTACATGGAAGGTCCAGGGAAATGTCGTGCCTGGGGCAAGACGAACCGACATGTTGATGGAGCCGAGGACTGCGATATGAGAGTGATTTACAGTGACCAGTGCGAGGTTAGAAGGAGAAACCATGTTGCCCGCATGCTTAGCCAGGATAATGTTGACATTGGCGCCAGTGTCAACGAGAAAGCGCATGTCCCACAACAAGTCCGTGATGTAAAGGTGCCGTGCCGTTGGTGCAAGCCATGAGGTGTCTGAAGGTAGGCGCCGTTGATGAACATGGCGGGACGTGGCACCTAAACGTGCCCGCCAAAGTCATTTGGGTACGCACAAGGCTCGTGACAGTTGTGAGCGGCGTTCCCGTTGGTTGCATGGTACCAGCAAAGAAGGTAAGCTTGAAGGCAAAGCATACGAGGCAGGCGGGGGATGCAGCTGGCTGCGTCGCAGCTCAAGAACGCTCGAGCTGTTGCTTGGGTGAGGTCGGCTGCTGTCGGGAGGGTGCAGGTCGCTGAGCTGCTGAGGCACTTGCGCTGGCCTCTACTGGTGGTGCATGGAACCAGCAAAACAGGGGCGCCAACAGAAGGCAAAGGCAATGTCATCCATGACAGGCAGTATTGGTGACGAATGATTGTGTAGGCCCGATCGGCCATGCGTAGGCGTACCTTGAGAGGGTCAGCGTCGTGCAATAGCGGGTGAAGCTGTAGGTCTGATGGTAGTTTGACCATCCACAGAGTCCACAGAGCAGCGTAGGGTAGTGCCTCGTCATCAATCAATGTACGAAGGTGCCGCCAGAGTTGTGAAGGTGTGCGGTCGAAGAGGTGCTCGTTACGGATGATGCAGTAGCAGTGGGTGATGTGTTGCCCAAGGTGTGCATGGAAGGGCGGCCGCAAGCAGCACACGGAGAGGCATGGGCTGGCGCAACCAATAGCACAATGTGTTCCAACTGCAGGCCTGGAGGCAGGTGCAGGTGTAACAGCCAGTGCCGTTATAACAGCGGGGGGAGGGGGGGGGTGCAATGACGTCCGGCAAGGAAGAATGTGTGACCCCACATGTCTGAGCTTTCGGAATACAATTATCAAACTGCATCTGCGCATCGAACCGACCGGAAGGCGACTGCTTAACCGGAGGGTGAAAGACAACTTCCTTCATACAATTATCATTCACTATGTTGGTGAGCGGTGTGCACTGGCCAGATGGCAGGCCCTGCTCCATAGTAGCATTTGACGGATGCCATGTTGGGCTGACAACAGTTAAGTGGCTGCTGGCATGGCAGGGGCCAGAAAATTGTTCACTTTCAACAGACTGTACATCAGGAACACTATTAAAAAGGCAAGCACAATTGCTAGGGTGCGACACTTTTGCACAAAACGACACTGGTAGATCCATTGTTTTCAATACTATGTGGGCCGACACATGGGGTCTATTACTGATGAAAATAAGTCCCGAATGCACACATTGTGGGTATTACATGGCGTAGAACCGTAATAACACACTTTTAGAGTAAGAATTAACATTTATTTCGGCACTGAAAATAGTGTATACAGAAATGGATGTCAAACATGGCGCAAGAGCACAAAGACTGGAGACAAAACCTAAGAGCATAATCAAAGAAGTGCCACTTCACATCAGAGACGCCACAGTCCTTTTTGCGCAGGTAGGGTTAACTTCGTACCAGATTGCACTGGAGAACTTCCCTGTAGCTCTAAAGGACACTGGCAATTAGGGGCGCTGACTTATAAAAAATATTGGGGGGCCCATACTGGGGTCCTTGCTCCGGAAAATTTTCTAAATTTTAGATTAAAAATAGTGAGTTTTAAAGTTTTTTAAGCATTTTAGAGTCGTATGATCAACATTAGAACCCCATAAACTGGACTCTCGATAACTTGACACACCGGGAAACCTGACAAGCCTGACATTTTTTGGCTTTGAAAAATAAACAAAACATAAATATGCACGGAATTTTCATAAAAAGCTAATTTAATTTGCAGTAATACTCGTGCTTATAGACTATTACAAAGCAGTGAATATATAGCTCTGAAAAGCCTGAAATTATATTTAAATAAATCCTTAACTATCATTAAAAGAATAAAACATAATATATTGCTGTCGCACAGTAACAGCACTTTGATTAATAAGCGAAATAGCTAATTTAAGCAATATCTCAAAGTTAATGCTTTAATACAGTTAATAAAGTCAATACGGTATACCTAATACTTTCACTCAGAAAGTATGTAAACAACGGGTTTTAATTGGGTCTTACGCCCTAAAAATATTTTAAGTATTTGAGAATAACTAATACAGTACTATCGTAATATAGTAATAAAGTACTAAACTAGTACTAATATTTCGAAACTGAAAATTTAACATTATGTATGTCTTTAATTCTCTATTTTATAAAGATTTTTAATATTGCTCTAAATGTCATTGTTAGGGCTAGAGAGTCTGTGGAAAGGTGCAAATGTCGACCATCAGACTGGATTCCTGAATATGAAGTCATTGATGACTGGTCGGATATCCAATTCATCTCGATGGGCATGAAGAACAGCCAAGTTGTTCAATCGCTTCTGTCCCATTGTCGATTGGAGATATGACTTCAGACGTCTAAGGATGCTAAATGACCGCGCTACTGTTGCTATCGTGATTGGAACTACTTAGAGAAGCTTAATACACTTCACTACTTCATATAACATTTCTCCAACTGCAGGCTCTTGTGTAATGTACTTTCTTACATTACGCATGTTTTTTTTTAAGACCAGTTGTTTTTATCAGCGATATTGGCTAACATATTCAAATGTAAGCGCGGTCTATCAATGTCTAGGTCAGTTTTGAAAAACTCACTTGATTTTTCCAAATTCATCTCTGTTCAACTGCAATGACCTGTGTGAGTCCAGTTGAAGCAAACCACTCAGTAATGCAAGATTGCACCGTTTCACAAACTTCAATGTAAATAGCTTTGCAGTATTCCTTGAGGGTTTTGAAAGTGTGTGCCGAGCCGTCTTCGTTGTTTTCATACTACCTTGGTATACTTAGATTCCGAGGAAAAAATGGAAATGTCGTGTGAGGAGGGCCTCCCGTCGGGTAGACCGTACGCCTGGTGCAAGTCTTTCGATTTGACGCCACTTCGGCGACTTGCGCGTCGATGGGGATGAAATGATGATGATTGGGACAACACAACACCCAGTCCCTGAGCGGAGAAAATCTCCGACCCATCCGGGAATCGAACCCGGGTCCTTTGGATCGACATTCCGTCACGCTGACCACTCGGCTACCACAGGCGGACAGATTCCGAGGAAGCGACAGATCATCAACTGGTGAAGGTTTTTCTTTTAAACACAATTCCCAAGAGTGTTCAAAACTATCACACCTCCCATTCAATATACAAATCAAACCCTCATATATTTTTTCCAGATCAGCAACACTTAGATGAGGGCACTGATTTTTTTCATTGACATCCTCTACCGGGTTCATTGCATGGCAATAAAGATGTAAAAAGAAGTAAGTCTTGAGTTGTAACATTGACTCAAGGAAGCCTGCACATTTGTAATCTGCCTCTGTTTTGTCCTCTGCACAAGATGTTTCAAAAAAACACTAAATTCTTCAAACTTTTTCAATATTCTCAAGATACTAGAAGCTCGCATAGTCCATCGAGTCGGGCAAAGGGGTCGTAGACCAGCTTGGTCGTTGACGCCCTCACAGCTTACGTTTGTGAAAAGTCCCATCCTTTTGTTGGATTCCCTTACGGTGTTTATTAAGTTCTTGGCTAAAGCCATAATATCTCTCGTTGACGTAAGATGGCGGAGATTGTCTACAACTGCCAAGTCTAAACGGTGAGCAGTGCAGTGCACATAAAGTGCTTTTGGTCGTATATCCAAAACTAACTTTTTCAGTCCTTCGAACTTACCTCTCATATTCGAGGCACCATCATAGCACTGTCCTCTTAAGTTATCCTGTGACAAATCAAGACGAGCAAACACGTCTTTTAAAATACTAAACAGAGTTTGTGATTCAGTGTTGGGGGTGTCATATAAGCCAATAAAGTCTTTATTGATGATTAAGGAATCATCGACAGCACGAATACAAAATGACACTAGTTCGTGAATCGAAGAATCACTTGTTTTGTCAACCATAATATAGAAATGTTCAGTCTTCTTGATTGAAGCCAATACTTTTCTCAACACACACTTTCCTAGTAGATCAACGATCTCGTTTTGAATATCGTGGGACGTCCACTTATACCCCGAACGCCCTAAACTTTATTGCCCTAAATTTGAGTTTACATCTTCATACCCTCTAATTGCTAGTCCTTGTCGGCATAGAAATTGCACGGTAGTAAAAATTGTCTCAAGAACTAAACGGTGTTTCTTCATATTACTATCTAACTGTTCATTCTATTGGGAGGCCACATTTCGGTTAGTGACAGAATTTAGTTTCAGAATACCTTCTCTATGCATAAACGTATTTTCATGAAGACGGAATTTTTCCAAAGCCTTTTTCCAGTTAGAAAACTCTATGGAAGTAAATGCATCTTTTTTTTCTTTTTTTAAAAAAAACTGTAATAGATTATTGAGCGAGGTGGCGCAGTGGTTAGCACACTGTACTCGCATCCGGGAGGACGACGGTTCAATCCAGCGTCCGGCCATCCTGGTTTAGGTTTTCCGTAATTTCCCGAAATCGCTCCAGGCAAATGCCGGGATGGTTTATTTGAAAGGGCACGGCCGACTTCCTTCCCCGTCTTTCCCTAATCCGATGAGACCGATGTAATAGATTTTTAGCATCTGCCACGTTGTCCGCCCCAGTAGCTGAGTGGTCAGCGTGACGGATTGCCGTCCTCTGGGCCCGGGTTCGATTCCCGGCTGGGTCGGAGATTTTCTCCGCTCAGGGACTGGGTGTTGTGTTGTGTTCATCATCATTTCATCCCCATCCGGCGTGCAGGTCGCCCAATGTGGCGCCGAATGTAATAAGACCTGCGATATGGCGGCCGGACCTGCCCCGCGAGGGGCCTCCCGGCCAATGACGCCAAACGCTCATTTCCATTTCCATCTGCCACGTTGCAGGTTTTGCAAAAAACATTTTCGGTAGATGCTTCATATTCTAGCTATGTATATTTGATCAACCAAGACTTCTGAAATGATCTTCCCTCGCCGGATTATCAAGGTTTCGGCTGTGAACGGTTCTCACCTGAAGACGACAAAGCAATTGACGACACAATAATTATTGGAGGTTGACTTGTAGTATCATCAACTTCCAAGGGTGCCTTTTTGGTAATATATTTATCAAATGGTTCAAATAGCTCTGAGAACTATGGGACTTAACTTCTAAGGTCATCAGTCCCTTAGAACATAGAACTACTTAAACCTAACTAACCTAAGGACATCACACACTTCCATGCCCGAGGCAGGATTTGAACCTGCGACCGTAGCGGTCGCGCGGTTCCAGACTGTAGCGCCTAGAAACGCTTGGCCACCCCGGCCAGTAACATATTTATCCATTGCAAACATAATTCACAACACACTAAGAGACTAAAGTAAACGAATAAAATATAATCGTATAAAACAGTCCAATAGACACTGAAGCTGAAGTTGCTCATGTCCTTAAATGTATGTTATACGTTTTGTACTTCACTTTCTGTGAACGCCTGTATACAGCGTGGTCCATTGATCGTGACCGGGCCAAATATCTCACGAAATAAGCGTCAAACGAAAAAACTACAAAGAACGAAACTTGTCTAGCTTGAAGGGGGAAACCAGATGGCGCTGCCATAGGTCAAACGGATATCAACTAGGTTTTTTTAAAATAGGAACCCCCATTTCTTATTACATATTCGTGTAGTACGTAAAGAAATATGAATGTTTTAGTTGGACCACTTTTTTTCGCTTTGTGATAGATGGCGCTGTAATAGTCACAAACATATGGTTCACATTTTTAGACGAACAGTTGGTAACAGGTAGGTTTTTTAAATTAAAATACAGAACGTAGGTACGTTTGAACTTTTTATTTCGGTTGTTCCAATGTGATACATGTACCTTTGTGAACTCATCATTTCTGAGAATGCATGCTCTTACAGCGTGTAAATACCACATTAACGCAATAAATGCTCAAAATTATGTCCGTCAACCTCAATACATTTGGCAATACGTGTAACGACATTCCTCTCAACAACGAGTAGTTCCCCTTCCGTAATGTTCGCACATGCATTGACAATGCGCTGACGCATGTTGTCAGGCGTTGTCGGTGGATCACGATAGCATATATCCTTCGACTTTCCCCACAGAAAGAAATCCGGAAACATCAGATCCGGTGAACGTGCGGGCCATGCTATGGTGCTTCGATGACCAATCCATCTGTAATGAAATATGCTATTCAATACCGCTTCAACCGCATGCGAGCTATGTGCCGGACATCCATCATGTTGAAAGTACATCGCCATTCTGTCATGCAGTGAAACATCTTGTAGTATCATCTGTAGAACATTACGTAGGAAATCAGAGTACATTACTCCATTTAGATTGCCATAGATAAAATGGTGGCCAATTATCCTTCCTGCTATAATGCCGCACCATACATTAATCCGCCAAGGTCGCTGATGTTCCACTTGTCGCAGCCATCGTGGATTTTCTGTTGCCCAATAGTGCATATTATTCCGGTTTACGTTACCGCTGTTGGTGAATGACGCTTCGCCGCTAAATAGAACGCATGCAGAAAACCTGCCATCGTCCCGTAATTTCTCTTGTGCCCAGTAGCAGAACTGAACACGACGTTCAAAGTCGTCGCCATGCAATTCCTGGTGCATAGAAATGTGTTGTTGTTGTTGTTGTTGTCTTCAGTCCTGAGACTGGTTTGATGCAGCTCTCCATGCTACTCTATGCAGTGCAAGCTTCTTCATCTCCCAGTACTTACTGCAACCTACATCCTTCTGAATCTGCTTAGTGTATACATCTCTTGGTCTCCCTCTATGATTTTTACCCTCCACACTGCCCTCCAATGCTAAATTTGTGATCCCTTGATGCCTCAGAACATGTCCTACCAACCGGTCCCTTCTTCTTGTCAAGTTGTGCCACAAACTCCACTTCTCCCCAATTCTATTCAATACCTCCTCATTAGTTATATGATCTACCCATCTAATCTTCAGCATTCTGCTGTAGCACCACATTTCGAAAGCTTCTATTCTCTTCTTGTCCAAACTATTTATCGTCCATGTTTCACTTCCATACATGGCTACACTCCATACAAATACTTTCAGAAACGACTTCCTGACATTTAAATCTATACTCGATGTTAACAAATTTCTCTTCTTCAGAACCCTTTCCTTGCCATTGCCAGTCTGGTACGGGTGCAATCGACGTTTTTGATATTTCCGATTATCGCGCAATTTGTCTGCTACTGATGCGTGGATTAGCCGCGACAGCAGCTAAAACACCTACTTGGGCATCATCATTTGTTGCAGGTCGTGGTTGACGTTTCACATGTGACTGAACATTTCCTGTTTCCTTAAATAACGTAACTATCCGGCGAACGGTTCGGACACTTGGATGATGTCGTCCAGGATACCGAGCAGCATACATAGCACACGCCCGTTGGACATTTTGATCACAATAGCCATACATCAACACGATATCGACCTTTTCCGAAATTGGTAAACGGTCCATTTTAACACGGGTAATGTATCACGAAGCAAATACCGTCCGCACTGGCGGAATGTTACGTGATACCACGTACCCTACATCTACATACATACTCCGCAATCCACCATACGGTGCGTGGCGGAGGGTACCTCGTACCACAACTAGCATCTTCTCTCTCTGTTCCACTCCCAAACAGAACGAGGGAAAAATGACTGCCTATATGCCTCTGTAGGAGCCCTAATCTTTCTTATCTTATCTTCGTGGTCTTTTTTAAGTGGGATGCTAACAACTGCTTATCTGCTGTTTCTAGCAAGAATACTCTCCTAGCCATCTTGACCAACTTTTCAACTTTCGTAACCATAGTCGTAATGACAACATCATGATCACTAATCCCTGTCTCAACACTGACACCGTCGATGAGGTCTGGTCTGTTCGTGGCTACCAGATCTAAAATATTTCCATTACGCGTTGTCTGTCGATTTAGCTGCTCAAGACAGTTTTCGGATAATGTGTTCAAAAGTAATTCACACGACGGCTTGTCTGTACTACCTGTACTGAATCCATAGTTATACGTTTGCGACGATTACAGCGCCATCTATTACAAAGCGAAAAAAGTGGTCCAACTAAAACATTCATATTTCTTTAAGTACTACACGAATATGTAATAAAAATAGTTCCTATTTTAAAAAAAACGCAATTGATATCCGTTTGACCTACGGCAGCACCATCTAGCGGGCCAACCATAGCGCCATCTGGTTTCCCCCTTCAAGTTAGATGAGTTTCGTTCTTTGTAGTTTTTTCGTTTGACGCTTATTTCGTGAGATATTTGGCCCAGTCACTATCAATAGACCATCCTGTATATCTGTATAATTATAGTAGGTTAACATTATCATTTAATGTACATATTACTGGTAGTTCCTTGTACATTTCCTATGTTCAACATTCCTTCTTTCTTCTTATGTGTACATAATTCGTAGAAAAATGTGTTTGTGCGCGAGTTACGTTTAATTGCGTTAGATAGCAGTTCTTTATCATGTCAGCTGTCTAATAATTAAACCTCCTACGGCCTTGTTTACATGCGCATGCACGCGAGTTGCTGCTTTCACGTCGTCTGCTGACGTACACTATGTGATCAAAAGTATCCGGACACCTCACAGGCATACGTTCAGTCAGGTGCTGGAAGGTTTCTTGGGGAATGGCAGCCCATTCTTCACGGAGTGCTGGACTGAGGAGAGGTATCGATGTCGGTCGGTGAGGCCTGGCATGAAGTCGGCGTTCCAGAACACCCCAAAGGTGTTTTATAGAACTCAGGTCAGGAATCTGTGCAAGCCAGAACACTACAGGGATGTTATTGTCGTGTAACCTCTCCGCTACAGGCCGTGCATTATGAACAGGTGCTCGATCGTGTTGAAAAATGCAGTCGCCACCCCCGAATTGCTCTTCAACAGTGGGAAGCAAGAAGGTGCTTAAAACATCAATGTAGGCCTGTGCTGTGATACTGCCACGCAAAACAACAAGGGGTGCAAGCCCCTTACACGAAAAAGGCGATCACACCATAACACAACCGCCTCCGAATTTTATTGTTGGCTCCACACATGCTGGCAAATGACGTTCACCGGGCATTCGCCATACCCGTACCCTCGGATCGCCACACTGTGTACCGTGATTCGTCACTCCACACAACTATTTCCACTGTTCAATCGTCCAATGTTTACGATCCTTACACCAAGCGAGGCGTCGTTTGGCATTTACCAGCGTGATGTGTGGCTTATGAGCAGCCGCTCGACCATGAAATCCAAGTTTTCTCACCTCCCGCCTAACTGTCATAGTAATTGCAATGGATCCTGATGCAGTTTGGACTTCCTATGTGATGGTCTGGATAGATGTACCTATTACACATTACGACCCTCTTCAAGTGTCGGCAGTCTCTGTCAGGCAGCAGACGAGGTCAGCCTGTACACTTTTGTGCTGCACGTGTCCCTTCACGTTTACACTTCACTGTCACATAGGAAAGAGTGGACCTAGGAATGTATAGAAGTGTGGAATTCTCGCGTACAGACGTATGACACAAGTGAGCCCCGATCACCTGACCACGTTGGACGTCCGTGAGTTCCGCGGAGCGCCCCATTCTGCTCTCTCACGATGTCTAATTACTACTGAGGTTGCTAATATGGAGTATCTGACATAGGTGGCATATTAAAAACCTTTTTTTTGGGGGGGGGGGGGGTGTCCGGATAGTTTTGATCACATAGTGCAGCTCACCGTTGCGATTACACCACAGTGTGAGTCGCAAGTTCTGCTCTACCTCGCCGCTCTTCCCATCAAGCGAAGCACTGTATCGTTTAATATCTCTCTCAGTTTCACTTACCTGCTACTTGATATATCAAAATACAAGTAAAAACTCTAATATCTAAACACGTTTCCTTAACGCTAGCATTCAAAAGAAAGCAGAAATTAAATTACTAATATGTACACTATGTTCTGTCATTTTCAGTAAAAATACTTGTATCAAAGATGTTGACTCCACAAATGCCTTTACGTCCTTTTGGGTATAGAAACCTTTGTCTTGACTATCCTCTCGTAAATCAATCTACAAGTTCCAGGATATGGGATTTTGTAAATTCTATACCATCTACATCTACGTGGTTACTCTGCTATTCACAATAAAGCGCCTGGCAGAAAGTTCAATGAACCACCTTCTACCCGTTCAAGCTGTCTCTCTACCGTCCTGTATAAAGTAACTGCTACTTCTTGTTTAACTTTCCTCTTTTTGCTGACGTAGGGCAATAACGCACCAGTGCGGCCACAGCCACGGCCACGGCCAGACTTGCATGGGAAGGTGCCGCGCAAAGCGCACTGAGCCAACACCACCTAGGCTACAGGCTTGCGCGCACACTTGTGACGTCACACACTGACGGCCGGATCTGTATCGGAACGCTCCTGTTGAGCACTCCGCAACTATACGAACTTTACGAGGCTTAGAGCTGAGACCGCATAGAGATACTGGTGCTTTCCTCTCCCACATGTCCTTGTAATGAAAGTATGGAAAATTGTATCATTTCGTAAAGTAACTGAACAAAACTGCCGTATGTTATTCCAAGATGTAAAATTATTTTGACGATTTGCCTTAAATACTTGTTTCTAGGCTTGAATACAAACTGTAATTCTAAATTCTGTCTTTTACCTCAGGAGCTACGCTTTCTTGCAGTAAAAAATCGGCAAAATGCAACAACAAGCAGACGTTTTCGATTTTAAATAAAGTAGCTGGAGGTCCTACAGAATTTAAGAATTTGTTTCCCTGGTTATTTTCGTAAATGTTCCTCTCCACCTCAAAATTTCCTGATCTCACACGAAACTCAAATCATTTGACGAAATGGAGCACCTCCTGACATAATGTTTAATAAATCAAAAAACCCTAAAAGTATTTTATTTCCCTGTTTCTCCAGAACTTTAGAACCTTAAACATGAAAAGATTGTTTCTCCTATATCCTTGATTGAAATTCGTGTCACAGAGTGCTGTTAATTTAATCATAATGCCGTTACTTCGAAATTATGCTTTCTATACTGCTTAATCTGTCGAACACTGAATTCATTAAAGCAATTTTCTAAGGTAGTTTACTCAAATTGAAATTATTTCCGAATAGCTGTACATGTAAAACTGAACAAAATCATTCTGTAGCTCTTCCAAATAAAAGTACTGGAAATTCAATAATCTGGTAGGAATGATAAGGAATACTAAACATTTTCGAGTCACACTAATTAATATAACTATTCTGTGCGACAACAGTTGAAAGTATGAGAGACATTTCACAGCCAGCTTCGTATTAACCTCGCAGCAATGGTCCAGGATTAAGAAACAAATTATACTGGCACATGATACGTAACTGCTTTTAAAAACAATTGGCAAATGTGGTACAATGGAAACATATAACACGCTACAATTTTTTTGTGATGTAGACACAAATTCCTGTCTGGGAATATCTGCAATCCAGCGATTTCTCAACTTCACACATTTGGGAAATCGAAACATGTGCACTTTCATGCCTTTTTGGGATTTATAATTTCCCTGGCAAAAGGGAACGCAGCACTTGTATCCCATACTTCGAAGAACTGTAGGCGAATACTATATGTAACGTATGTCACTTTTACGTGTCACACACTTTCAACACAACATACACGCCAACAGGACTGCCGACTGAAGATAAGATGGCCAACAGTTTGTGACGTCACGTGCCAATATGGCCGCTGTGCCCAGGCCTTGTATCTAGAAGGATTCGACTGTGCCTGCTGCGGCCAGCCGCCCGTGAGGCCAGCACTTACTGTAAGTTCTGAGACCAGCCTTCGGCCAGCCCTCCGCTGCGGCCAAAGTTCCACGAAGCTGAATGGGGTAGTGCGCACGTTGCACTGCCACTGTGCGGCCAGCCATCAATGCGGTTCCAGCTGTGGAGATATTTTACATTTTATTATTTGTTTGCTGCTGCGTGTCTGCAGAAGGATCTTTCTGTCATCATGGACTTTGATACGTAGAAATTTATTATAAACATAAGGGAGAGGCCTGCTTTGTGAGACTTGTTATCTAAAGAATATGCTGACAAAAATGTGAAAACGAGAATGTGAGAGGAAGCGAGTATGATCTACGGGGGCAGAGAATGTGCAACACCACAGGAACAAAACACGCTGTTAAGTTCTATTACTTTTATTTATCTTTATTAACACATGTACATATAATTCAGACTTCAGTGAATGTAATCCAACTGCCATGGCAGAGCGCCTTCGTGTACAAAGTAATCGGTAAAAACGTTTCTGTAGTGTGAACTGGATGCGCGCCTACGTATTCGTTGTGGAATAGCGTCATGAACTGAAGGCTATCCATGCCGTGTATCTAAATATTGAACACCATCACTCTTTCGTACGTAGTTGTGTAGAACACAACATGTCTTAACAATGTCTATGGCAGAATCAACGTCCACATTTACGGGTCTGTGAAAGATCCTCCAATTATTTGCCCTTATCCCGAACGCGGACTCTACGAAACGTCTTGCTCGAGAATGAGTGTTCTTCCTTTTTTGTATAAAGTTACAGAGCAACGTATGGACAAATAATTCTGTGTGACTGCGAAAATGCATCGTCAGCAACGAATACATAAGGACTGGAGTTTTGTTTATGTCTGAAATGTGTTTGTCTTCCGGAATGTCTAAGTTATTAGACAGTATTCGCGTACAGCACACTGATTGTTGAAATATCGAGTCAGCACATTTACCATACGAGCCCACATCTACAGCGACAAATTTACAGTTTGCATCACGAACAGCCATTAATACAACAGACAAATATTTCTTGTAACTGAAGAACATGGATGCACTGTTTGCTGGTTTCACCAGTCGCACATCCTTTTCGTCAATGGCGCCGAGACAGTTTGAGAAATTGGCCTTAGTTTCAAAACCTTTTGCTATCTACAGCCAGTCGTTTTTGGTCGGTTCTGACAAACATTCATCTTTTTTGATAATCGAGGTGGATGAACATACCCTTCTTACAATTTTTCGAAGTCGGAAAGAATGACACAAATCAAATTACGAATTTCCAGTTGCCAGATATCTGAAATTACTAAATTATCTCACACATTTGCGAATTAAGTTAGTTTTAAGGCAATCGTTTTTTGAACATAAGGTCTTGAAATATTTTTCTAAGATAATCTAATAAACAGAATTGTTATAATCATTTGCTTTAAATTAACGTATGTCCCACCAGTTCTTACCATATATGATATGCGGAAACTCATCTAACATATCACTAACATACCACTTCCGTTTACAAAGAATAGACATTATGGTAGCTAAGATAATATTTCATTTTACAGGTATATCGTTACAGAAGAAATGGCGTAACATTACAGATTCATACAGCCGAGAAAAACGGAGAGTAATCGGTAAAAGCGGTTCTGGAGCTGCGAGAAACACGCCATACTTGTATTTTAATCTCCTATCGTTCCTAAATATTATCACTCCACCGTCGCATATACACAACAGCGTGTCACCTGAGAATGGTGAGAATCAGGTCACAGCAGAAAGTTAAGTTCCAAGTGGACCATACCGGGCTAGGGTGCTCGGTAAGAAAAGGAAAGCAGAAGACGAAATAGGAAGAGGTTCTGCAAAAATCTGCAAAAGCCAGACAGCAGCTGGACACACAGATGAGGACAGGCTTTTATCTTGTCTTTGGTCAGCGACTTCAAAAAACATACCTCAGCACCTGAAGCTGTCTGTGGAACGACTAATCTTAAGTTTCGTTGAAGAAGCTCAACTTCAACCTAACTTTCCAAACACATCTACCTATGAACATTACCCAGCGTACATTTTTCACCGTCCACAATCGTCAGCTGGGTATTCCTCACAAGTAGGGTTGCCATAATCCAAGGACGAAAATCGAGGACAAAATTCGGTGATTATAAAGATGTGGTTGAAACACGGACCCATATGTTGTGCAAGTGACCACTGGTTTACATTTCAGTTGAATCTTCATCATTACTTTACAGTGGTAATTATGAAGATGTGGTTGAAACCCGGAATCACACAATGTCCTTTCATCTTTCTGCACGTCAGCCAAATCTTCATACTTAACATAATTTATAACAGTAATTCTGTCAGCAAAGTAGTTGTCACTAACAAGGAAAATCAATCAAAAATGGTTCAAATGGCTCTGAGCACTATGGGACTTACCATCTATGGTCATCAGTCCCCTAGAACTTAGAACTACTTAAACCTAACTAACCGAAGGACACCACACAACACCCAGTCATCACGAGGCAGAGAAAATCCCTGACCCCGCCGGGAATCGAACCCGGGAACCCGGAAAATCAATCCGAGCATTAATGGTGTCTATAAACGAGTGGTCAATGATGATGAAAATTAATTGCAATTGATATTAAATAACTTTTTAATTAAAGCTCTGAACACAAATTATTAACGTGTACACAGTCATTCTGCTACAATTGATATATATCTTTCATTTTATGCTTTAAACCAGTCATATTTCTCTGAGCCGTGGACAGAAGAAAGAAACTCGCTCCAATTCTGAATCGGTCTATGACAATCTGTGCAATTTCTGTTTTTCACATTATATTGGATTTGGAGCATTGCACTGACTGATGTTAAAGCTAGCCTGTTTCTTTCTTCTGTTCATTGAGCATTCACTAGGGAAAACACTGTTTCTACATTGGCATTAAGCCCTGGAATGGAGAAATAGTACTGCACAATAGCAAGCAGTTCTGAATACTGCTCTTTAGAAACACAATCCTCAAAAAATTTAACCCCCTTTTTACGAGGCATCATCTCCAAATTCTGGTTATCTTCCTGTGTAAGAAAACATTTCAGTTTCACTATCTGGTCAAATAGCAAACTCTCATCCACTTTGCAAGTTGTGTTTTCTGGCATCCACTTCAGTGTATATTCAACTTTTTTTACTTACTAGCCACATTTTTCGCGGGCATTTTCCTCTTCGTCCAGGACACCAGCGTTCGAGCATAAAATCGCGGACTGTCCGCGAAATCCGCGACGTATGGCAACCCTACTCACTACAGCAGCCTCTACCTACGAGGGGCGTTTGAAAAGTCCGTGCGAAGTCCGAGAGATGGCACCACCGGCGCGTAGCGAGGCCATGTTTAGTTTGTAGTATCTTTGAAAAGAACGCAAACCAAGTTTCAGCCATATTGGTCTATTTCTTTGTGTTTAGCATTCGTGTGAATCAAGGAAGTCGAGTGATTGTCAAAAAAATGGACGAAAAAGAATTTCGTGTGGTGATTAAACATTACTTTATGAAAGGCAAAACGCCTCCGGAGACTAAAGAGATTAGAACAGTTTATAAGTGGTTTCAAAATTTTCAAATGGCTGGCTCTGAGCACTATGGGACTCAACTGCTGTGGTCATAAGTCCCCTAGAACTTAGAACTACTTAAACCTAACCAACCTAAGGACATCACACAGCCGGCCGAAGTGGCCGTGCGGTTAAAGGCGCTGCAGTCTGGAACCGCAAGACCGCTACGGTCGCAGGTTCGAATCCTGCCTCGGGCATGGATGTTTGTGATGTCCTTAGGTTAGTTAGGTTTAACTAGTTCTAAGTTCTAGGGGACTAATGACCTCAGCAGTTGAGTCCCATAGTGCTCAGAGCCATTTGAACCATTTGACATCACACACATCCATGCCCGAGGCAGGATTCGAACCTGCTACCGTAACGGTCGTGCGGTCCCAGACTGTAGCGCCTTTAACCGCTCGGCCACTTCGGCCGGCTCAAAATTTTCAGAGTGGCCATTTGGACACAAGTGATGCTGAACGTTCTGGACGCCCTGTGGAGGATACCACTAAAGAAATTATTGGTAAAATCCATGATATGGTATTCGATGACAGAAGAGTTAAGGTGCATGAGATTTCTAGTGCTATGGGCATCTCGAATGAACGGGTACATAATATTTTGCATTAACATTTGGACATGAGAAATCTGTCTGCAAGATGGGTTCCGCGATTGCTCGCTTGACCAAAAATGGAATCGCGTGAAGTGTTGCAAGGATGGTTTGCAGCTGTTCATGAAGAATCCGCAGGGCTTTAGGCGTCGTTTCGTCATTGTGGATGAAACATGGATACATTACTATACTCCTGAGACCGAAGAACAATCTAAACAATAGGTTACCATGGGAGGATCTGCACAAAAACGGCGAAGACCATTCCTTGGGCCAGAACGGTTATGGTGTCTGTCTTTTGGGATTCAAAAGGGATAATCCTCATCGACTATCTGGAAAAGGGTAAAACTATTACAGATGAATATTATTCATTGTTATTGGACAGTTTGAAAACCGAACTGCAAGAAAAACGCCGGTGATTGGACCGCAAAAAAGTCCTTTTCCATCACGATAATGCACCAGCACACTCCTCAGCAGTTGTGGTCGCAAAATTAATGGTAATAGGATTCCAACTCGTTTCATATCCCCCCCCCCCCCCCCCTATTCTCCAGACTTGGCTGCCTCGAACTAGTATTTGTTCCCCAATTTGAAGAAATGGCTGGTAGGACAAAGATTTCATTTAAACGAGGAGGTGATTGCAGCAACTAATAGCTGTTTTGCAGACTTGGACAATTCCTATTATTCGGAAGGGATCAACAAATTAGAACAGCGTTGGAGGAAGTGTATAAGTCTAAAAGGAGACTATGTCTAAAAATAAAAAAGAGCTTTACACCAAACACGTAAGTAGTTTTTATTTTTGCACAGACTTTTCAAACGCCCCTCGTACATCGTTATCTTGTGACGGAACAGGATATTATCAGGATCTAATCCTTCTTCGTATTCTTCACAAAATAATAATTCAGCACTGTTTCCACCAGATTCCACCGATGACAGTAGTATTGATAATCGTGTTACATCACCACTACTTGTTTCGGTGAACCATCAAGTTAATTTTACTTACCACATAACGCAACATTAACAATTTAATTATTGCTAAAATTTTTCTTTAATAAAGCTTACCTTAATGTGATTAGTAGTTTCTCTTCATTTCCTATGCATTGTCGCATTGCTGTGTCTGTACCTCTTACACTGTCTCCACTTTCTTCACTGAACTGTGTAAAACGTTTCAGTTTCCGATCATAGATTTTCTTCCTATATTCAGCCCTGTTTTCTAGTGTGATTATTGCCTGTTGAATTTCCTGAATTTTCTCCTCTAATGTCATTTCCACCGCTGCTATTTTTGGTAGGTGTGGCTCCCATTCGTCCTTTTGTCTGGTGTAAAACATTAGTTCATTTGATGTGAAACCAGTGGAGGAATTTGTAACATTGTTAATGACCTGCATGAAAGATGTGACATATTGTACCCATTTTGTGTGTGTGTGTGGTGTGTATGTCCTTATGAACAGATTAAATTCCTTTAATACTCTTTCTACAGGTGATGCCTCAGGGTGGAATCTTGATACTAAGATGTGTTTTATACCCTGTGATCTGATAAATTGCTTCCATTCCTACCCTACAAAATATGAGGCATTATCAGTTTTTTTTTTTGGGGGGGGGGGGGGGGGAGGTGGGGGGTTTTGGGAGCAAAACATCAAAGGTCATAAGCGCCCAGTATAGAACCATAGAATGCTGGGACCGCGAGCGTAAAAAACCTTTCCGAGGTCCAATACAGAAAGGAAGAAGAAACAAATCTAAACGTCAAGACGTTACGGAATAGTATCGGCAAGACACCGGAGTCACCAGGCAGAAATCAAATCTTTTTTGTTATATTACTGCTTTTAAAAAAAAAACTTAAAACGCGAGCCACAGTTCGCACGCCATACGCTAAAATGTCCGGCAAGGCGGGCGGCAGCTTGACTCTGAGATGTTAGTGGCTAAAATAGGGGCAGAGGATCAGGAAATGTCCGACTGTTGTGCTCTATTCGCAACTAACATTACTTCCTCACGGCGAGACGGCTAGGAGGAAATCGACCAGGCTGTAGGGAGAGGTTTGACTTCTCTGAGTTTGTTGCCATGAAGGGAGCACCAATGGTCATGCCAAAGTGACGTGATACACCGATAGAGAAAATTACAAATATCTTGCTTGCGAGGGAACAGAGTAAGAGGCGGGCCGACCGAGGTGGACTGTGCCCTTGGCTGCAACATCAACAGCGTCAATCCCAGGCACACCAACATCACCAGGAACCCACATGAACATCACTTGGGCTCCCCTATCCGGGAACAAGTGGAGGCAGTCCTGGATCCGTCGATCGATGGTGTGGAGTGGATCTGGATCATCCAGACTCTGAAGGGCACTGAGGGAGTCAGAGCAGATTACACAGCGAGTGAGCTGGTGCCTCCGGACATAGTGAACAGCCTGACAGAGGGCAAAAAGCTCTGCGTAAAATTTGTGCACTGGTCGAGAAGCCGGTATTGAAAGTTTAATCCTTCAGGAACTAGCTGAAGTCAAAATGAACACAAACCTGTGCCTGAAGCCAAGGTGGTGAAGGGCTCTCGCCCATTCAGAAAGTGGCAGGAAGTGTGAACTGCAGCTGCTGAAGGAGGTGATGAAAGCGGACACCGGGAGGTTGCAGAGAAGGAACGTACATCTCGTATTGGTGGTCAAGAATGTCATCAAAAAAAGGGTCAAAGGTTGGGTGGCCTGGCATGGAAGAAAGCCCCGCGCATACCTACTGAGTAGGATGTCGCGCCGGTAGGACAGTGGTAGTTCACCGGCTTGTGCCTATAGCCTCTCAACTGGGTTAGTACGGAAGGCACCAGTGGCGAGACGGATCCCCAAATGGTGAATTGTATTTAGATGGCGTAAGATAGACGGCCATGCAGAGGAGTAGACAATGCATCCATAATCCAACTTGGAGCGGACAAGAGATCGACAGAGGCGGAGGAGGACATTTCGATCAGCTCCCCAAGAGGTATCACTCAACACTCAAAGGACATTGAGGGACCAGGTGCAGCATGCAGCCAGGTAGGACACATCGGGAGACCAGCTGAGTTTCCTATCGAACGTAAGCCCTAAGAACTTCGTTGTATCCACGAACGGGAGAGCATTTTAGCCCAGTCGTGAGGACAGTGGAAGAAACACCTTGTACCGCTAGAAGTTGACGCAAACGGATTTGGTAGCAGAAAAGCGAAAACCATTTGTGACGCTCCATGAATAGAGACGATCCAGACAACGCTGAAGACAGCGTTGCAGGAGACACGTCCGCTGGGAGCTGCAATAAATAGCAAAGTCGTCAAAGAAAAGAGAGCCGGAAATGCCAGCTGGAAGACAGTCTTTAATTGGGTTGATGGCTATGGCGAAGAGGACGACACTCAGCACGGAGCCCTGAGGCACCCCCTTCTCCTGTGAAAAGGTGTGGGATAAGGAGGAACCCACACATACCGAGAAAACTATGTCTGTTAAAAATTCCCGGATGAAAGTGGGAAGGCGACGGCGAAGGCCCCATGTGTGCATAGTACATAGAATGCCTGTCCGCCAACAGGTATCATAGGCTTTCTCGAAATCAAAGATCACAGCCACTGTTTGACGCTTCCGCAGAATATTATTCATGATGAACGTCGACAGGGTGACGAGATGATCAACCGCTGAGCGGCGCTTTCGGAACCCACACTGAGCATTAGTGAGAAGATGGTGTGACTCCAGCCACCACACTAATCGACCATTGATCATGTGTTCCATCACCTTACAAACTCTGCTGGTACGGGAAATTGGACGATAGCTGGAAGGAAAAGATTTATCTTTACCAGGCTTAGGTAGAGGAACAATAGTAGCTTCACGCCAAAGCGTGGGAAATACACCGTCAGTCCAAATACGGTTTTAGATGTGGAGGAGAAAGCGTTTTCCCGCAGGAGGAAGATTCTGCAGCATGAGGACGTGGATTGTATCGGGCCCAGGAGTAGAAGACCTGGATGAGGAGAGAGCACGCTCAAGCTCCCTCATAGTAAAAGGAGTATTGTAGCATTCTCGATTCAAAGAGGAAGGAAGGCAGGATGGTAGTGGATGGAGCTTGAAACCTCCGCAAAGTACCGGCCCAAAGCGTTGGAAACATCTACAGGGTCGACTATGACGTTTCCAGCCATAGTCAGACCAGGGATTGGGGAGTGGGTGGCAGTCGGAAAGCCCACACAGGCCACCCCAAACGAGAGAGGACGGAATAAAATTGTTGAACGAGCTGGTGAAGGAAACCCAGCATGCTTTCTTGCTTTCCTTGACAGTGCGACAGCACTGCGGTTGTAGTTGCTTGTAGTGGATGCAGTTCGTTAATGTAGGATGATGGTGAAAGACACGAAGTGCACGTCGTATAGGCGAGTCACACAAGGGAAGTGGTCACTCGAGTAAGTATCGGAAAGAGCACACCACTCGAGAGGTCGAGCGAGCTGGACAAAGCAGATCGAGAGGTCTAAGTGGGAATAAGTGTGTGTGGAATCAGAGAGAAACGTGACTTCGCCAGCGTTAAGGCATACAAGATTAAGATGTTGAAGAAGATCCGCCAAAAGAGAACCTCTCGGGCAGGCGACAGGCGAGCCCCAAAGAGGATTATGAGCATTGGTGTCACCGAGGAGCAGAAAGGGTGGAGGAAGCTGAGCAACAAGCTGCACCAGGTCTGCCCTAGTGACAGCAGAAGAAGAAGGGATATAAATGGTGCAGAGGGACAAGGTAGATTCGGGAAGGAAAACAAGGGCAGCAACTGCTTGCAGGTGGGTGCGCAAGGGGATAGGACAATGACAAACATCATCTCGTAGAAGCAGCATGATCCCACCATGAGCAGGAATCCCCCCCATAAGCGGAAAGTCCATCCGTAGCGAAGTAAAATAGGAAAGAGCAAAATGATCTTGTGGACGTAGCTTGGTTTCTTGGAGACAGACTACAAGCGGACATTGCGATCGCTGGAGCAGCTGGAGGTCCACCCTGTTAGACGGAAGGCCACGGATATTCCACAGTAAAAGGGCCATAAAGTTTAGGAACACTGGAGAATGAATAAGAAACACTCACCTCGACGGCCGCTTAGGGCGAGCCGTCGAGGGAGGACGGCCACTGGAATCCACAGGTGGAGAATCTTCGCCCATCAACTCAGCGGGATCAACAGAGCTTCCTCGGTGTCGGTCAGTTGAAAAGGAGGCCCGACAAGTCGGAGAGGAGGAAGACTGTTTGCCTTTGGATGATTGTTTTGACTTTTGGCGATTTGCAGAAGTTCAAATGGCTCTGAGCACTATGGGACTTAACATCTGTGGTCATCAGTCCCCTAGAACTTAGAACTACTTAAACCTAACCAACCTAAGGACATCACACACATCCATGCCCAAGGCAGGATTCGAACCTGCGACCGTAGCGGTCACGCGGTTCCACACTGAAGCGCCTAGAACCGCACGGCCACAGCGGCCGGCGATTTGCAGAAGAGCCAGACGCCTGCGAACTCGAGGTACGCAAGAAATCTTCCCAGGAATAATCCTTTTTGAATTGACGGTTCGCTGGCTGCATTGCAACCGTCTTCGTGTCAGCTTTAAGGCGAGGCGACTTTGCCAACATCGAACTGAACTGTAAGTCGAAAGTTTGGGTAGCAATGTTTTTTGTGGGATGGGGCGAGGCTAACACGGTGCTGTAGCTTCCAGACGAAAGGACATTTGGTTTACGGCTCGCCAACAGTTTCTGGGCAACAGGAAAAGGTACCTTTTCCTTCACCCTTATCTCCTGAACAGCCCGCTCGTCTTGATAGACGGGACAAGAGCGAGAAGCAGCAGCATATTCTCCATTACAATTGGTGCAGTGGGGGGGGGGGGGGGGGGGGGGGGGGGGGAAGAAGGTGCACAGGCGCTCTCGTGTACATCCCTGCTACAATTGTAGCATTAAAATTAATGTAAGTGTCTATGTAATTTAATTTAGTATAATATTTTGTGAATACAGTGATATTTAATCTTGTGTTTCATTTATGTTGCAAGCTATTGTTCCAATTAATCAGCGTCTTGGCATGGCTAAAGGTTCCGTGTTACAAATTCCGTGAATGGTCCAGCACGAACCAACGCTTTGGAATTATTCAGTCTACGAAGTCCGATAAAGAAATATTTTCAGTAGAGTCCCACTTGGGACTGGGCACACTGTGCCCTCTACTGAACTGCAGAGTAAAGCAGGTTGACCCTTATCTACACTACGCAAGCGCATGTACAAAACGATGTCCTATAGACCAAGGAGCGTTAAGAAAGAGGTTACCGATAGCAAGACTTACGCAGGTTATGAGTGTGGTGCGATAGGTTTTTCTGTAGTTTATGTAGTGAAGAAGGACCGTCTTCAGAATCTTACAGGCGCCTAGGCTGCGCCTGTGGTGCGGGCCATAACGGGGAAAAGATCGTGTTAATTAAACCGCAAAAATTCCGTTCGACACCAATTTTCGAATTAAAAATCTAATACGCAGCATTTAAAGTTGATTATTTAATTGTATACAATTTTAACATACAATTTATGATTTAATGAAGTTGAAATGAAAAAAGTGGAAAAGCGTTTTCATGTGACATTTCCGGTTTTAAATTCCTCTATCTTCTTATAGCGATTAGTTTTTTTATCGCTGTCCATAATAATGTGTTGCATGGTGATTATAAAAAAAATTGTCAAGTGCGATCAGGACTCGCTCTTGAGGGTTCCGTACAAACTTAACTACGTTTACAGGAGGCATGCTCAGGAAGTAAGTGTACTGCGACTATTACGGGCAGCAGTTCTTTTTTTTTTTTCTTCAGGTATGACAGCACTGGATGGTAGAGGGGAATCCCCTGACCAGAGCGAGCATCGCAGGAACACGGTAGAAGGAAACTCAAGTTGTAGTGTCCAGTTGCGTGAAAGATGTCGGTAAGAAATCCCTCCAAGTGAGAGTCACGTGGTTTGTTCCACTTCCCGCTCGCGGGAGGAATAACAGCTACCGCAATTTCTTCGCGAATCAAAACGATTCACGGCGATGGTGATATGAAGAAAACGAGTGTGTCTAAGTGATGTAGTAGGTTTAGCGGTGGCAGAACGAATGCTCATGACGAACAGAGGAGTGTAAGACCTTTCATTTTGACTGATGAGTTGGTGCAAAAAATCGAAACTTTGTGAAGAACATCGATTGACAGTGGATGAAATTACTGCCATGTTTCCACAATTTTCTAGAACTTTGTTGTATCAGACACTCACAGAAATGCGGGGATACCGGAAACTTTGCGCAAGATGAGTCGCAAAACAGCTGACAGAGTAACAAAAGAAAACTCGGGTCAATAACGGCCGCGAGTTTCTTGAGCGACTTGAATTGGAAAGTGACGATTTTATGAGCTCTGTTGTGACTGGAGATGAAACGTGGGTGGCTCATTACACGCCTGACAAAAAAATACAGTCGGCACAGTGTCATTACATCAATTTCGCACCTGCCAAAAATTTCAAAACTACAATTTCGGCAAAAAAAAATCATGGCCTCCTTGCTTTGGGACCGAAAAGGCATCATTTTGGTCGAACTTCTGCTCAGGAGGAGACATTCAATCCATGACGATATTACTGGATCCTAAAAGAGTCAAAAGATGCATTCAAAACAGAAGTAGGGGAAAGGTGACGCGTGGAATGTGCTTGTTACGTGACAACACTCGCCCTCACGCAGCCTTAGCCACCAAGGCGGTCTTCGACTCATTTGGTTGGGATCAACGGAACCATCTCCCGTATTCCCTTAACTTGGCGCCTTCAGATTGTCATCTTTTCACCTCCCTAAAGGAAGCACAGCATTGTTTGGTAGTGAAACATGGACTGTGGGAAAAGTGAAACAGAAGAGAATCGAAGCATTTGAGATATGTTGAAAATTAGGTGAACTGAAAAGGTAAGAATTGAGGACGTTCTGCACAGAATCGGTGAGGAAAGGAGTATAAGGAAAACACTGACAAGGACAAGGGAGAGGATGATGGGACATCTGTTAAGACATCAGGGAATGACTTCCATGGTACTAGAGGGAGCTGTAGAGGGCAAAAACTGTAGAGGAAGACAGAGGTTGGAATACATCCAGCATAATTGAGGACGGAGGTTGCAAATGCTACTGTGAGATGAAGAAGTTGGCACAGGAGAGGAATTCGTGGCGGGCCGCATCAAACCAGTCAAAAGTCTGATGACCCAAAAGAAAGGCACACTTGATTGGAATTAAATTTTCAACCGATTAGCGGATTCAGAAACAGGTTCTGAAGAGGAAAGGGCGGGGGGGGTGGCAGGAAAATTCTTCGAGGAGTGCATAAAAAGCTTGCGTCACGGGTCACCACATGCATTGCACTGGATGATGATTATGTAAAAAAGTAGTCAAAAAGTTTATCAACAACATTCTTTAATACTTTTCAAATACACGTTTTTTAAAATATAAAATTCTAGTACAGTTTCTTTCTGTTCCGGGAATCCAGAATCACGATGATTTTTGCCTGTTATCAACATCGGTCCCGGGAATTCCAAGACTTTCGAGAATGTTTTAAGTTTAAACGTTTGAGAAATTTCGCATTTGATATTGTAATTCCTCAGAACAAGGGGCTTGACAGCAGACTGACAGTCTGATAACAAATGCCAAAAAAAAAAAAATTCAGGTGATGTTACTACAAATTAGCAGTTCGTTTCTTGCACTGTCAAACCTTGCTTCTTGCCAAATTTCATGATTCTAGGCCAAGGAAAAGTACGCTATACGTTTTGTTGAGTGACTTAGTGAGTATCGAAATATGTGACATAAATGGCTGTGTCTTTTGATTGCATTGACTTAGATGCTTAAAGTTTTTACACCGCGGAGGGACCGCAGACCCTAGTATGTGACATAAATTTCAACCAGACATGTCTCTCCGTTCCTGAGAGAAATGGTGCTTAATATTCGGACAGACAGACAGAGGGCAAACAAAACGATCCTGAAAGTGTTCCGTTTTTTACGAATGAG
Organism: Schistocerca americana; assembly: GCF_021461395.2. Lineage (NCBI taxonomy): Eukaryota > Metazoa > Arthropoda > Insecta > Orthoptera > Acrididae > Schistocerca > Schistocerca americana. The sequence continues at coordinate 238,762,282 of NC_060125.1, read as the reverse complement.
ATACGGAACCCTAAAAACCGTATTGTTACAGCGATTGTAAATATCGTATGGCACTGTTGGCAGGGAGATCACATGGGGAGGGTTCAGCCGCATTTCGGAAAGAGAGTTCTTCCTCCGCACACATTGGCTTCTTTCCTTGAGGATATGTGAGAGGGGTGTCGTATGCGTACCATTTTTACAGCGTAGTTGTCTGTAATGGATGCGTATATATTGTGGTGTTGTGTTTGAGTTTATGATTATGATGATAATGATGACGATGATTAGAGGAGGAAGAGGCTGAAACTCGTTGTCGGCACATATCGTACTCTGTCGGCACATATCGTACTCCTCTAGAATAACACAAGGGAGCCGCCACGCTTAACGAACCCATCCGACGCTCAGATCACTATCGACAGCATCACACGCCCCCACTTCATGATACACTCCGAACGGGTTTGTAATTTAATCCAGGTAATCGGCGCAATGTCTGGTAATCTTAGATTTCACGCCACTACCGCTCCTCCACTTGCTGACCAAATATTGACAGTGTAAATTTCACCCACCACCAGGATTCGAACAACCTACCTCCGAGCCGAGCTGCAGGCGTGCGTTAGCGATCACAGATACGACTGCGGATATTTAGAGTGGAAGGCTCAATTGAAGACAGACGAGGAATATCCACTGCCCACCTGGGATTCGATCCTACGACTCTCGGTTCCCAGGCATGCGCTTTACCGCTAGACCACCAAAACCGGCAGTGCTGGTTTAGAGAGGTCAATGCTGACTTAATTCATATCAGTTGTCCACTGAAAATGGAGTTGATGACTTCGCTTTGAGCGTCCGTACACCCAAAATAAATAAATAAATAAAAAGAACTCCACTGAAAAGTCGAGACGAATAAGTCGATACAAAATAATTACATCTATATCGTTAATAATTACGAGCATTAAAACACACATTTTCTCAATTAACTCTTGTGGTACTTGTTTCTGTCCTGCAGCCTACGTATCTTGGGCATAAATGCAGCTCTGTAGTGAAGCTCTGAAGCCATCATCGTCCGTATAAGTAAAAAGAACCTCTCGAATTTGTCACGGAAGCATAAGATTCTCACAACGCCTTGCTGCTTCTAGTCTGTATGGCAGAGCTTATAGCCAAAGGAAACATGTTGAAATCATATGGTAGGCGATCATTATTCACAAATAGTCCGTAATTAATAACTCAACCGAGTCACAGACCATCGCTGATCTGCGCGCCAGGACAGGTTACCCGACCTGAATGCAGCCAATTTTAAAATTCTTATTTTTATTCTCTCTATTATTTAATAAGAGTTTTATTAATGTGACTGCGTATTATTATTAATTGATTTTTATTTATGGTTTAGTTTAGCGATTCCTTTTCACTGTTAGTTCCTTTAATTTGAGTCCTTTTAATTAAGTTCAAAAATGGCTCTGAGCACTACGGGACTTAACTTCTGAGGTCATCAGTCCCCTAGAACTTAGAACTACTTAAACCTAACTAACCGAAGGACATCACACACATCCATGCCCGAGGCAGGATTCGAACCTGCGACCACAGCAGCCGCGCGGTTCCGGACTGAGCGCCTAGAACCGCTAGACCACCGCGGCCGGCTTTAATTAAGTTTGCGGTGGTTATGAAGTCTATATTGCTTAAAGTTAAAGAATACGGTAATACCATATGCGTTTCGCAGCAGCATATCTCGTTGAGTCGCCTTGCTGGAACTTCTCCACCTGAAATCGCTAAAGAAAATTTATCGCTCTACGGAAATCGATCGGCACAGCCAAGTGCTATGCTGTGTCATGTGTATGGAAGGTGGCTTTAGTTCGTGAAATTATTTAGGTCTTCGGAGAAATATTCTCGACGAATCCCAGAACCGTGTACAACTGCAGGTTCGCACCATCAAACCACACAACATGTCCGAACGACTTACGTCTTTATAATCACTGAATATTTCTTTTGAAATGATTAAGGGTTATGAACTCTACACACCTGACACTCCTTTTGTGCTTTTATATGTATTTATTTTCTTCAATACTATTAAACATAGATTACTGCCTTAATGGCGGCTTCCAACAATCTCCTCTCAATCCGACATAGAACACTTCTCTTCCAGTGTCTAACATGGAATAATATCGCTTTGCCGTAGCTTTATACAATCTGTACATGTTTGTTATCGAGTTCGCACGGAGATGCTTATATTCCACAGAATATTTACCTCTCGCGCAGGTACTTTACGTTTATCGTCGTATTAATAGTCCGTCGCAGTTTGTCTATGAATGTTTGTGTCACGAAACGATAGAGAATCTACGCTCGGATCATTTATAACTCTGAGGTTTTTTCAGAGACGTAGAAAGTACGTGGAGAAGCTTCAACAGCTATATGGTCCAGTCCTATACGAGGAAAGGTACTTAAAGGAATAAAATCAATATTTCCAGTCGCGGATTCCTACTGTTTACGTAATTACGATCACAAAGATAATACGAGGGCTGATCAACAAAGACAGAGATTACGTGATAGTTTCCTATCTATACCATGAGTATTCGAAAAGAGCGGGTTTTTATCTATAGTATCCACATGCGGCAGCACTATCGTATCGGTAGGTTGGTAGTAATGGCCTGTTTTGTAAACGCTCTTTGCATTTGGCATACCAAACAGCGGAGGTGACACGAGAGGAGGAGTTCGTTGCAACAAAATTCTGTGCTCGTTTAAATCATAGTCACTGAAACTTGTGAAAAACTCTGCAGCAAGCGCACGGTGAAGATAGACTACCTCGTGCCACACTGCGTAGCTGGTTCAAGAACCTTAGAGAAGGCTGACTTGTCTTTGTTACGCAAGGTGGGGCTTGTGTTTCGGCTGTGACTGAGGTCAACATCAACACAGCTGCTGTGATTGTTCGTGGCGTTTGACAGATAACATTACGTAAACTCAGTTAAATGATGAAAATTTCATACGGCAGAGATATACACTCCTGGAAATGGAAAAAAGAACACATTGACACCGGTGTGTCAGACCCACCATACTTGCTCCGGACACTGCGAGAGGGCTCTACAAGCAATGATCACACGCACGGCACAGCGGACACACCAGGAACCGCGATGTTGGCCGTCGAATGGCGCTAGCTGCGCAGCATTTGTGCACCGCCGCCGTCAGTGTCAGCCAGTTTGCCGTGGCATGCGGAGCTCCATCGCAGTCTTTAACACTGGTAGCATGCCGCGACAGCGTGGACGTGAACCGTATGTGCAGTTGACGGACTTTGAGCGAGGGCGTATAGTGGGCATGCGGGAGGCCGGGTGGACGTACCGCCGAATTGCTCAACACGTGGGGCGTGAGGTCTCCACAGTACATCGATGTTGTCGCCAGTGGTCGGCGGAAGGTGCACGTGCCCGTCGACCTGGGACCGGACCGCAGCGACGCACGGATGCACGCCAAGACCGTAGGATCCTACGCAGTGCCGTAGGGGAACGCACCGCCACTTCTCAGCGAATTAGGGACACTGTTGCTCCTGGGGTATCGGCGAGGACCATTCGCAACCGTCTCCATGAAGCTGGGCTACGGTCCCGCACACCGTTAGGCCGTCTTCCGCTCACCCCCCAACATCGTGCAGCCCGCCTCCAGTGGTGTCGCGACAGGCGTGAATGGAGGGACGAATGGAGACGTGTCGTCTTCAGCGATGAGAGTCGCTTCTGCCTTGGTGCCAATGATGGTCGTATGCGTGTTTGGCGCCGTGCAGGTGAGCGCCACAATCAGGACTGCATACGACCGAGGCACACAGGGCCAACACCCGGCATCATGGTGTGGGGAGCGATCTCCTACACTGGCCGTACACCACTGGTGATCGTCGAGGGGACACTGAATAGTGCACGGTACATCCAAACCGTCATCGAACCCATCGTTCTACCATTCCTAGACCGGCAAGGGAACTTGCTGTTCCAACAGGACAATGCACGTCCGCATGTATCCCGTGCCACCCAACGTGCTCTAGAAGGTGTAAGTCAACTACCCTGGCCAGCAAGATCTCCGGATCTGTCCCCCATTGAGCATGTTTGGGACTGGATGAAGCGTCGTCTCACGCGGTCTGCACGTCCAGCACGAACGCTGGTCCACCTGAGGCGCCAGGTGGAAATGGCATGGCAAGCCGTTCCACAGGACTACATCCAGCATCTCTACGATCGTCTCCATGGGAGAATAGCAGCCTGCATTGCTGCGAATGGTGGATATACACTGTACTAGTGCCGACATTGTGCATGCTCTGTTGCCTGTGTCTATGTGCCTGTGGTTCTGTCAGTGTGATCATGTGATGTATCTGACCCCAGGAATGTGTCAATAAAGTTTCCCCTTATTGGGACAATGAATTCACGGTGTTCTTATTTCAATTTCCAGGAGTGTATTTAGTTGAAGATCGGCATTGATTTACATCAATGGGGAAAGTTCAAAATCTCTGCCAGGCCGGGATTCGAACCCGGGTCTCCTACTTCCTAGGCAGATGCCATGACCACTAAGCCGTCTTTTTTTAATTTTTTTTACTTTTTTATTTCTGCACTAATTAAAATAACAAAATGCGTACGTAACACAAATGGGCATTTTTTTTAATAGCCAGCTATCCTAGCCACTTTTTTAACAGAAATGAAAAAAAGGAAAAAGGATTTTGGAAGGTTTGTTTTTCTGCTTTTTTTATTTTTATTTTTTTTATATACAAATGGATAAAAGGAAGGCCGTTCCTCTTCGGCTACATAAATAGAACAACAGGAAGTCGTCCAGTTACGACAAAGGATACTCCATACTATAGCCCGCTGCGAATTTTTCGATGACTGTCTTCTCGTTGCAATGTTGTTTCCGTTGTTCGTTCAATCTCATAAAAAAAGAAACTAGGAAGAGGTGCTGTGGTTATCTTCTCATGTCATCGATAATCCAGCTGCGAGACGGATTATGGAATGCGCTCCAAATAAAATTAGAAAAATATTGCCTATATTTAGGGTTCTTGACGATCACACAGTGTCGTTCGTTGAGGTAATACCAAAAATCGGGTACTGTCTTTTCGCCATTACCGAATAGGTAGTGAACAGCGTGGCCGCTGATCCACGTCACAGAGTTCGTTTTTGCTCTTGGGAAATAAATCTTATCGGGGAAAAGAAGTGATCGGGTAGTTACCCTGTCGGGCGTCGTGCGTGTGAGAAGAGCCAATATTTGATGCACCAAATACCAAACGTCCTTTGCCGACCCGCATTCGAAACGATGTTCATCCGTGTCAATCACGTGGCATGTGGCACACAAGGATGAATCAGCGAGGTGAATGTGACGTAGGCGGGACTGGCACAACTGTTTCCCATTAACAGTTACGTACCACGCAGATTGCACGTCAGTATCAAGGGTGGTGGCATTCACTGCGTGCCACACAGCGCGCCACTTTGTAGTGGGGTGTTTGCTTTCATTCACATTCGACGTCCTGTTCATTTGCATGGCAGCATATATCGCCCTCGTCATCATCAAGCGTGTGGGTAATAGCGCGGTGCGGATGTAGCTTAATTCAAGGAAGAATTGGCTAATGTAGAAGAAAGGTGCTGGGATGTCTGATATCATCACAGGGGATGCGAGTGAGGTTGGTCGTAAGGCTTCCAGTAAGAGACTTGTGAGGCACGTCTGACTTCGTCGCCACAGTTGCAGGTGACAGCTGACGAACAGGGCCTTCGCTCTGTTCTGGACATGACAAAGGCCTAAACCTCCTCTGCTCCTCGGGAGGGTTAGGGAATCGTAACGAATCTTAAATAACATGCCCGTATTAACAAAGGATCCCAAAACCGCCAACATGCGGTGAGCCAGGGTAGGTGGTATCGGGAGGATCTCTGCAAAATGGGGGATACGTGACGCCAAATAGACGTTAGCATATCGCGTCCGTTGCAGGATGTCTAGATGTCTCAGACGGTGGTCACCTATTCCTGCTCTCATCTGATTCAATAAACGCCTGTAGTTAAGGGCTGTTGAACGCTTCATGTCAGATGTGAAATCAATGCCAAGACAGCGGATTGTGTCACTCATTTGTAGCGGTGCGACGCTCTCGTCGGGTAGGCCTCTGCCTATAGGCAGGGCGTGTGATTTGTGGAGATTGAGATGGCTCCCCGATGCCGCACCGTAGGTCGCCGCCCACGCCAGTGCTGCACGAACATCGTCATTATTGCGAAGAAGGAGTACCAGATCATCCGCATAGGCAGTGCAGCAAAAAGTGTGTCCACCAAGGGACATCCCAGTCAGGCGTTGTCGGAGGCCGCAGAGGAGTGATTCCAAGACGAGGGCGTACAATATCGCCGAAAGAGGGCAGCCTTGTCGCACCGATCGCTGGATCTGTATCGGCGGCGTGAGACGGCCATTATATAACACCTTGGACGTCGCGCCGCATAGGAGACGCATCAGTACATTAACTATGACGTCCGGATACCCCATGTGTCGCAGTACCTCCATCAAAAATGTGTGGTCGACTCTGTCAAAGGCCTGGCTAAAGTCGAGTGAGGCCAAAACTCCTGGCAATTGGCGAGCTTTGGCTAGCGCGATCATATCTCTATATCGGCACAATGCAGTGCGGATATTATGTTCACCACCTAACGATGCCTGGTCCTGCGACACAACACATCGTACTGATCGCTTTAGGCGTGCCGCCAGAAGCCGGGTGAAAATCTTCAAGTCACTGTTGAGTAAGGTCAAGGGCCGATAGTCACTGATCCTGGATCCGCCTCGTGGTTTGTGTATGGGCACAATCAGTCCTTCTAGGAACGCCCCAGGGATCTGCGTCGTGGGAGACTTAAGATCGCGGCATATATCAGTCCACGCTGTGCCAGCAATTGTTGATATGTCCGGTAAAATTCCAGAGGAAGGCCATCAGGTTATGAGCAGCCCCAACCTGTATTGCTTCAATGATTTCCTCTTCCGTTACATCCACCGCCGCTGTCGGAGAGATCGTGCCATAAGTGAGTTGAGAGACTTCGGCGATCACCTCTGGGGGATGTCGATGTTCCGAGTACAGCCTAGTGTAGTGAGCATGAAGGGCGTTTCCTATGTCGCGCTGGGTATCAAGGCATCGTCCGTCTTCCGTCGTGATAGCTTGGATCAGTGTCTTGCGTCGGCGCCGTCGTTCTGCAATGACGTGGTACATGGACGGTTCCTCCTGTGCCACTCTGTCTTGAGTGCGCGCTCTGATGATCGCACCCTCAAGGTGGCAACGTGTTAATCTGATGATCTGTGCCTTGGCACGGTTCACCGTCACCTGCCGTGCAGGTGAGTACGGCAGTGTTGTACATTCCCTTAAGATGCTGTAGTAAAAGTCCATGGTATGTCTCTTCCATGATGCAACATCTCGGCCGTAGCCTATCAAGGTCTTCCGGAGGGCTGGTTTAGTGCAGAGTAACCACCACGACAGTGTAGAGCGGTAGGTGCCACGCTGGCGGCTACAAGAGGTACCCACGTGTTCTCTATGAGGCGGCGGCATTCCTGAGAAGCTAGGTGGGCGATGTTCAATTTCCAAGGACCACGGTTGTGCCATACCTTCTGGCGGCCGAGGGTAATAGCGCAGATGTAGGCCTCGTGGTCAGAAAAAGCTGTGGGCCAAACTTCGGCAGCTCTTGTGCCCACAGCTATGGAGCGCGAGATGTAAATCCGGTCGATGCGACTGGAGGAATGGCTGGTGTAGTGAGTAAATCCGGGCCGATCGCCACAAACATGTTCCCACGAGTCCACCAATTGAAGATTATTTATAATTGTCGTAAGTTCTGCGCAGGGAGAATGATGTGGTAACTGATCCTTAGGTGCTTGGCTACAGTTGAAGTCCCCTCCGATTATCAAGGCGTCCTGACGGCCCATAAAGAGGGGCATGATTGTATGAGCGAAAAAGGTGGATCGTTCCTGACGGGGCATAGATGTTAATAAGTTTGACTCCTTGGATAGTAAGAGCCATGCCTCTGGCGCCAGGGAGATACTCGACGTCTTCTGCGGATATGCCTTCGCGGAGGAGGATCGCCACACCACTGCCATTGGCAGACGTATGTGAGACCTAAATCTTGTAGCCATAGGGTTCCTTGAAGTCTGCGACATACACCTCTTGAAGGAGCGCAATGTCGATGTCTGCTGCGTTGAGTAGATCCTGTAGCATCGCTAGTTTATGTCGGGCACGTATCTTGATGTTAATCGTCGCTAGACGGTATGTTTGGTCGGCCAGGTCGGCAACTGGGTTGTGTAGGAGGCCAGGTGTGGGCGGCAGGGGCGGCCCCACAGAGGCTGACGATACAGCCGTAGTCACTGTGGTTGGTTGGTGCTGGATACAGCCGAGGGAGAATCTCTGCCTTTGGCATCGTCCTGGTGCTGTGGCTCATCCTCGACATCGTTCACCCAAGAATCAGATGCAGAAATTGGTAACTGTTGATTAGTGCAGTCGGTAAAGCGCTTGCGCGCATGTTCAGTAGCAGAAGTGATGTCAGACCGATGCTCAGAAATTGTATCCGCCGTAGCATCGTGATGGAAAGGGTGAGTTGTGGTGGTAGAGTCCTGAGTGTTCGGGTCACACATCCGAAGTAGGCAATCATCGGATGGCGTATGGCGCCGTTTCTTGCGTTTTCGAGGGGACCGTTGTTTCCGGACATGTTGTTCTGTGTCAGAGTGCGGGCGGCAATCGTCTGATGCGGTCTCCATCGGTAGGAAGGCAGAGGTCGGGACAATTTCCGTTTCTACTTCCATCTTCTCTTTAGGCTCGAGGAAGCACATGGCTATGAAACAACCAAAACTTTCTGAGACTGGATGGAGACTTCATCATGACAATGCACAGCATCACGTAGCAAATTTAGTCATGCAGTTGCTCGCTGAGTTCAACATTACCTGTGTGGCGCGTCCGCCTTATAGCGCCTAACTTGCGCCCTGTGACCTTTTTTTTTTTTTGTACCAGTAGCTAAAGGCAAAGCTTTGGAGCATTTGAGTTGAGAACTCTGAAGCAATGCTCAAGTAAAGTGAGGCGATTCTCAGTGAGCAGACTGCGAGCTAACATCCCGAAGATGTTCGGTCTCCCTTCGTCGAAATGTCTTGGCTCAAACTCAAATGGCTCTGAGCACTATGGAGCAATGGTCATCAGTCCCCTAGAACTTAGAACTACTTAAACCTAACTAACCTAAGGACAGCACACAACACCCAGTCATCACGAGGCAGTGAAAATACCTGACCGAAATCGAACCCGGGAACCCGGGCGTGGGAAGCGAGAACGCTGCCGCACGACCACGATCTGCGGACGGCTCAAACTCGCCTAGGGGCTGAACCGCTTAGGCACTTGTGACCCTTTGGTTAAGTTGTCTGGCTGATGGCAAGTTTGCGAAATACAAAGTTAACATAATATATAATAACAATAATAATAATATCGGGAATTAAATTAACGACCCGTAAATGATGTAGGCCACACAGTTGCGATTTGGTTAGAATATTTATTCAGAAAGCAAATAGCGGAAGTGGTCGTGTTTAGAGTTACTGTTACACTAGGGCGCATATCCATATGACACATTCGATCATTCCCAATCTCACCGCGAAACCATGTGTGTAGTGTTGGCAGAAGAGCCAACACTGTGTTGTTAGAGGAGGCCGAAACGCACGCGTTTAAATACACGCAGACCGGCGTAAGGTCTGGGACAGGACAATGTCGTGAGAATTGCAATAAGTACGAAAATCTTGTAATACTTAACTTTAATCCATAATTGTAGAACATCGCTCTTGACGATACATACTTCACAATATTAATTATCAAAGGCTATGGCGCCTTGCTAGGTCGTAGCAAATGACGTAGCTGAAGGCTATGCTAACTATCGTCTCGGCTAATGAGACCGTAATTGTCAGTGATCCGTCTCTGGCAAAGTAGGCTGTACAACTGGGGCGAGTGCCAGGACGTCTCTGTAGACCTGCCGTGTGGTGGCGCTCGGTCTGCTATCACTGATAGTGGCGACACGCGGGTCCGACGTATACTACCGGACCGCGGCCGATTTAAAAGCTACCACCTAGTAAGTGTGGTATCTGGCGGTGACACCAAAATGTCCGATACTCCACACGAAAAGTTAAGAGTTCACACCGGGCGTGTGGCTGCTCACCGCTCAGAGACTAAGTCCCGCGATACCAGACAACGCGAAATTTTCTAAGTTGTTTCACTTCCTAGCTGCCTAAAGACCGACTGTCCTTTTCCGCGTCTCCATCCGAACTGTCCCCTTTGGTGTGTCGACCAGCACTGCCCTCTGCCCGTCTCCGACCGCGTTTCCCGCGCGCCGAACATCTTCGCTCAACTGACTAGCGCAGTTCCCTTTCCTGAAGCCGTCCATCTGGTTGGCTACAGCTTATGCATGGGGGCTTAATTAAATAAGATTGAAAATACTTTTTAGTTTTTAGTAGCTGTATGTCCGATTACGCTGTTTCGTAATCGGTTGGCCCTGACTAGTATTATTACGCTATCTGACTGCAAAGAACAACAACAAGAATGAAATGAAATTTTTCGTTAACACAATTAATTAATTAAGTCCCCAGCAACTATAAAACCTACAAAACCCAAGCACAAATGTAATTGTTCTGTGTGTGGGAGTGTGACTCAACGTACACATCTGGCACGGTTCTTCTTCAACAAGACAAGAATTTTTAAATACCAATTATACTGACGTGATAAAAGAAAATTAGAAATACCATAATTGCTCAAGGAAAGTAGAATTACACTCTAATACAAGAACACACGCCAGATGCTTTGTTGACTGAACCTGTAATGACGCATTATTTAGGACACTAAAATAAAAACAAACTGAGTTAATTACCTCATTTATATTGATGAAAATCATTCTAATCCTTACATTATATCTCAACCAGAACTCTCCGATATCACATCTCAGCAACCACTGCCTAATAGCACATCTCAACAAACACTCTCTGCTACAACATCTCAGCACAGACTACCACGAGACCTCGACAGGCACTGACTACTACGAGCTCTCTCCAAGCACTGACTTCTACGAGTTCTTAACAGGCACTGACTACTACGAGCTCTCTCCACGCACTGTGGAGGCGGCTTAATAATACTCTTTGGCGCAATCTCTGGCGCAGTGGCTCAGTGTAGCCACCTTTCATATGCCCCTCCTCCACAGGCCAGAATTTGATGGTATTTTTGCCAGCATTGGTGGTGAAAATACCACCAAATTCGTCCACAAAAATACAGACAAAAATAAAAGATAATATTAATACCTAAATATCACATAATTAGTTAAAATTTTGGCTTTGCACTGACCTTTCAATAACCTAATATATAAAATACAGTAGGCAATACAAATTCTTTTCATACATGTGGCTTTACATAATAGTTTGCACAATACACAAAAAATCAGTTTATACAAATGTTCACATAAAATACTTTTAATTATTCAAAAAAAACAGTTAGTTGATAATTCCAGCCCAGCAATGGTCAACAGGTGCAAACACCAACAAGTGACATCATTTCAGCAGAAGCAGTTCCATCTGTGGCACCCAGTAATGTTGAGCAGGTGCAGACACCAACAAGTGACATCATTTCAGTAGAAACAGTCCATCAGTTGCACCCAGCAATGTAGAGCAGGTGCAGACACCAACAAGTGACATCATTTCAGTAGAAACAGTCCATCAGTTGCACCCAGCAATGTAGAGCAGGTGCAGACACCAACAAGTGACATCATTTCAGTAGAAGCAGTTCCATCTGTGGCACCCAGCAATGTTGAGCAGGTGCAGACACCAACAAGTGACATCATTTCAGTAGAAACAGTCCATCAGTTGCACCCAGCAATGTAGAGCAGGTGCAGACACCAACAAGTGACATCATTTTAGTAGAAGCAGTCCATCAGTTGCACCCAGCAATGTTGAGCAGGTGCAGACTCCAACAAGTGACATCATTTCAGTAGAAGCAGTTCCATCTGTGGCACCCAGTAATGTTGAGCAGGTGCAGACACCAACAAGTGACATCATTTCAGTAGAAACAGTCCATCAGTTGCACCCAGCAATGTAGAGCAGGTGCAGACACCAACAAGTGACATCATTTCAGTAGAAGCAGTCCATCAGTTGCACCCAGCAATGTAGAGCAGGTGCAGACACCAACAAGTGACATCATTTCAGTAGAAGCAGTTCCATCTGTGGCACCCAGTAATGTTGAGCAGGTGCAGACACCAACAAGTGACATCATTTCAGTAGAAACAGTCCATCAGTTGCACCCAGCAATGTAGAGCAGGTGCAGACACCAACAAGTGACATCATTTCAGTAGAAGCAGTTCCATCTGTGGCACCCAGTAATGTTGAGCAGGTGCAGACACCAACAAGTGACATCATTTCAGTAGAAGCAGTTCCATCTGTGGCACCCAGTAATGTTGAGCAGGTGCAGACACCAACAAGTGACATCATTTCAGTAGAAACAGTCCATCAGTTGCACCCAGCAATGTAGAGCAGGTGCAGACACCAACAAGTGACATCATTTCAGTAGAAGCAGTTCCATCTGTGGCACCCAGTAATGTTGAGCAGGTGCAGACACCAACAAGTGACATCATTTCAGTAGAAACAGTCCATCAGTTGCACCCAGCAATGTAGAGCAGGTGCAGACACCAACAAGTGACATCATTTCAGTAGAAGCAGTCCACCAGTTGCACCCAGCAATGTTGATCAGGTGCAGACACCAACAAGTGACATCATTTCTGTAGAAGCAGTTCCATCTGTGGCACCCAGCAATGTTGAGCAGGTGCAGACACCAACAAGTGACATCATTTTAGTAGAAGCAGTCCATCAGTTGCACCCAGCAATGTTGAGCAGGTGCAGACTCCAACAAGTGACATCATTTCAGTAGAAGCAGTCCATCAGTTGCACCCAGCAATGTAGAGCAGGTGCAGACACCAACAAGTGACATCATTTCAGTAGAAGCAGTCCATCAGTTGCACCCAGCAATGTTGAGCAGGTGCAGACACCAACAAGTGACATCATTTCAGTAGAAGCAGTTCCATCTGTGGCACCCAGTAATGTTGAGCAGGTGCAGACACCAACAAGTGACATCATTTCAGTAGAAACAGTCCATCAGTTGCACCCAGCAATGTTGAGAGTAGGTGCAGACACCAACAAGTGACATCATTTCAGTAGAAACAGTCCATCAGTTGCACCCAGCAATGTTGAGCAGGTGCAGACACCAACAAGTGACATCATTTCAGTAGAAGCAGTCCATCAGTTGCACCCAGCAATGTTGAGCAGGTGCAGACACCAACAAGTGACATCATTTCAGTAGAAGCAGTTCCATCTGTGGCACCCAGTAAAGTTGAAGAGGTACACACAGCAACAAGTAACATTAGTTCAGTAGAAGCAGTCCATCAGTGGCACCCAGCAATGTTGAGTAGGTGCAGACAGCAACAAGTGACTTCATTTCCATACAAGTAGTCCATCAGTTACACCTAGCAATGATGAGCAGGTCCAGAGAGCAGTCCATGATATTCACTATCATTGATCACACTGTTCATCAGCAGAAATTAATCATTCCTAAGTGTCACCAATCATGTAGAAAACGTACAAGTAACAGTCCATAATTTCACTATCACTGATCACACAGTTCATCAGCAGAAATTAAACATTTCTAAGTGTCACACATCATGTTGAAAACTGCAGGTAACAGTTCATAATATTTACCCTCACTAATCAGACAGTTCAGGCATGAACAATAGTTTGAATGCACATACAAATGCTTTTACACTAAACATACAAATCATAACAAAAACACAAATGATGTCAGATAATTTTCATATTCTATTACAAATACTCAAATATCAGTAAACCTATAATATTTATGGGTGTCAGTGCAAGCCACTACAAACAAATAAAATAATATTTACGAGATAGGTGGGTAGGATTAGGAAAGGAAAACACACAAAACACACTCACTCATCTTTCATCCACATTATGTACTACTGTGTAACTGGATAGTGTTAACTGTGTAAATACAATTCTGTCAAAATCTGATGTTCATCATGTGTATCAAGTAGTAGTGGCAGCAATGTATAACAGTCAATAATAGTTTAGTCAACGTCATAGTCATCATGTCAAGACCAATGTTTGCCAAGCCAGATCAAATGTACTGTTGTTGAACAACTGTCAGTGAGCCAAGATATGCAAATACTTCCTCTCTCCAAAAAAAAAGTATATACTGCTTAGTGATTTAACAAAGTGTGTGTACAGACTATCTTCCTTCTACTTTAGTGTTCTAGTCTGCTATCTTCATCCTCCTTGTTCCATAAGACCAACAAAAAAAATATGCACCTCACTTACTTTACCTCTTATCCACCAAAACTCCAATAATCATCAACTTCACACAATCTCAATAATACCTCAATAATACCTCTTCAATACGTCGATACATATAAACCTTATTGCCAATATGTGCTCCTCACTTACTTTACCTCTTATCCACCAAAACTCCAATAATCATCAACTTCACACAATCTCAATAATACCTCAATAATACCTCTTCAATACATCGATACATATCAACCTTATTACCAATATCATTTCACTTCCATAACAACTCTTTCCTCTAGTCAGTCTCCTCGAACAAGTACAGATAAAATCCTAATGCAAACCTCATCATCCCATACAATCCGAAGACACATTGTCAACACACAACCTCTGTGTAATCCATCTGAGCCAAATCTTCTACTCATTATGAATTATAAACAAAAGAAATGCATACATGACCTCTAACAGACTTAGTTCGAATAACTCTCAGTAATTAAGTACGATTACGGAGTGTGAATAATCATAATATTTCACAGTGTGTACACCACTTCAAGAATTATGGCAGAAGCAAACATGTGGAGTATTTTTTGTGTCAAGTGTCACTTCCTATTTCAATTGCTCACGAAGAATGCAGTGTAATAATTGTTAATGGTCTAAACCCAGTAATGGTATGTCATGTCGTTAGCTTCCTTCCTATTAGCATAAAGTTGTACAGCTTCCATAAAACCTCAGCTCATGTGACTTTAACGAAGTTCTTTGTACCAATGTCGTTCGTCGAATTATAGCAGTTCATTTTCTTATCTTAAAAATATAAGGCACTGAGCGTAAGCAAAACAAGCACTAGCGAGTAAATATACCAGTAGAGAACAGAATGTCAACAAGTGGATGCAGCACAATTCCTACAACGAGGCTCTGCCAAGCGAACAATCTATAATTAATCCAATAGTGTGACCTAAACTCTCTGTTTGTACACAGTATATCAGTATTTCTATACACCAAATTAAAGAGTAATTATGACAACAAAACAGAAATGTATAAATATGCAATCCATACGCAAAGCAGCAAACATGTCATTAGCATCATATCAGCATAAGCAAATAAATGTTCATATGTCATCTTAATAAGTAAACATGAAGGCGCAAGCAGATAAATCACAAAGTATAACTTACATACCTAACCACATCAGCACAATTAATCAGGTGACAATTATAATTTAAATAAATAAGCACAGCAGGCACATAATAGAAAAAAATATGACATCAGTGAAAAAGCATAGCAGCCAAGCGATGCATAATATATACAAATAACAACCCTGTTCATTAATAAAACATTGACAAAAATCAGTTAACGTATGCAAGCACGTCGCTTCACAAGTAATTTCATAGAACATGAAATTAGCACAAAGTATGAATCACGTAATCGCAAGCAGCAAATTACGTCTAAAGTACGTACCTAAGTGAAAATATGTTACCTGAAAAATAAACTCAATTAATAGTTACCCTTTTTAGTTTATTAGTTTCTTCTTCGAAATTACATTCTTCCTGAAAATTTCTCGATAGCAAGTCCTCTTTACGACGGAGACACACAGAATTTACCTGAAGTTCTTAAATATTTTATAGAACCGTGTCCTGAAAAATACTGAATGTTAATAACAGAATTCATCGAGTCATTATAGCTTTATACTGAATTTAGTCGGAGAAATTAAACTGTGTATTTGTTTACGGCTGTCAGCGCATTCGCACTGAGCGCTCGATCAGCTGTAGGCGCGTGACGTAGGAAGCAATTGTTCGCGGTCAACGACTGCCTTGTGCGGCGCGCAGACTTGACTGTTGCTTTGAGTATGTGCCGCCGCCAAAACACAGCGCGGTATCCTTGTACTCTCCGCATGTTTACATCTAGCTGTTAGTTTCTCAAAAGTATGTCATTCCACAAAAATTTTTTTTGAAAGTATATCATTCCACAAAAATTTTGGAAACTACGAACCTCTCGTTTTGTGGTAGGAACAGCATAATTACGAATAGCGTCTAATTTTTTTTTTTGATCAGGAAGAATACCTTCTGTACAAATAATGTGACCGAGAGATTTCACCTGTGAACGACCAAATTCAGATTTTTCTAAGTTCACTGTAATGCCAACTCTTGCAAAAATACGTAATAATGAATCCACTCCAAGAACGTTTAGCAATCAGAATGTTGTCAACATATGAAGTAATATTGTTACGAAGATAAACAGGTAAAATTTCGTTTAAACTACAAATGAATGCTGCAGAAAATATAGTAAGTCCAAACGGTAAATTCCAAAGTCACTTTTAGGTAAAACAGTCATATCCGGTTATTGTTTATCTACTGTCTAGATAGATTGATAGTCGAAGAGTTGGTTTGACAGATGCAAAGAATAGTAAAAGAGTAGGCAGCGGTACAGAAAACTAAAAGGGAAATAGCACCACTACAGCTCGGGGCCCTATGCTCGCTACGGCACATATTCACTTAGAGTAGTGAAATCCCTGAGGACTTTTATAGCCGCACATAATTTCTAGTTTGTGACTTAATGGCCGATTTGGTGGAAATACGTACGTAAATTGATCTAGCCATGCACATGGATGTATGTCATTCTTAGAGTTACGGAAGATCTTAAATTTCCGGACGGTCAAAAATGTTTATAGTCAAAGTTTTCGCCTCGTGGCGACAAAGACCTACCGCGTCTGTCCCAGTCCGAATGTTGATTATTGTAAAGTTCGCGCGCCTGGCGCTCTCTTGTCGCATCCCGTAAATGAAATAAATTACTTTCTTCATACCCCTCTGCTATCTGTGATTCTAAGTTTCTTCTACTGTCCTTTCTTACTATTTCGCCTTCAATTTGTTTGACTTGCTTTCGTAATGCCTCAACTTCCCTTTTAACGCTTTCATTAAATTTTCCCTGATTTTCAACATGTTTATTTATGTTCTGGTACTCTTCGGTTTCTGCGAATGGTAATGGAGCTGTATCATCCGAATCTCTGTCCCCATGTAAACTTAGATTTGTCAATTTATCTGATATCTCCTCAACTCTTTCCGCTAAATCACCTACTTTTTCTTTCTGTTTATTTACGTCTTCCGTAAGTGTCGTGACTCGGGTTTCAGTATTGACACATTTAGTAGTTAACTGTTCATATTGTTGTGTTAGGTTATTTAATCTGTCATTTGGTACGGATTCCTCGATTCTCTCAAATATTTCTTTCTTATCGTGTGCACGTTGTAAATTTAACTCTGAAAATTTCTGTACTATCACGCGATCTCTTTCCTCCTGTTCTCTATCCTGTTCCCTTTGTCTAATCTCTACAGCAATTAATCTATTATTGTGAGAATTCAAAATCGGTTGTACTTCTTCTCTGATTTCTTTCTTTAATTCATCTTTCATATTTTTGAAACATGGCCCTATTCGTGAATCTATCCGTGTTTCCAAAGTTCCCATCTCCGTTTTAAATTCGGATCCTAACTGTGATCCAAGTGAGTCTAACCGTGTTTTCATTGTTCCCATACCAGTTGTAATTGTTCCTATCTGAGTTTTAATTGTTCCTATCTCTGTTTTAATTGTTCCCATTTGTGAGTCTAACCGTGTTTTTAATTCTGATCCCAAATTTAATATTACACCCATCAACTGCTCCATATCAGCCGGTTCGAAATTCTTTTCGCCCCTAACATTTCCCACAAAACTAACTTCCTTCTGCATAGCCATAAAGCTATCTGTGTTCGATACTATTTCAGAATCTTCTATCGTTGATCTCGTATTCTGTGAATTTTCTGATTGAGAAAAATTTTGAAAAGGTTCCGGACTATTTTCCCGACTTATTACATTGTTTTCCACTTCATTATTCATCACACTGTTCTCCTGTGTTGGCGAGTTCGCCATGTCAACAATTTCGTCATTCTGACTATCCATCATTTTTGCCTTTTTCATCGATCGCGTAATCATTTACAAAGCATACAAAAAATTCGTCACTGTACGAAAATTACACACAATGACTCTTTATCTCCAACAATACCATTCACATGAAATGTTTCCCTCAAACACGATTAATCGAACAATTGAAATAATTGCACTAAATTGTCAAACGCGTATACAAGACAACAAATCAAATTCTGAGAAAAAATACCATTAGAAGAATGACAATTACTAAATCTACACATGCAAAATAGACTACAATTACTAACTACAAATAACTACAACAATACTACTGTCTACTATTTTTTACAATCAGAAGAATTCCAAGGGACGATCCTGGCAGGCTCGCCACGTACATGGGGGCTTAATTAAATAAGATTGAAAATACTTTTTAGTTTTAGTAGCTGTATGTCCGATTACGCTGTTTCGTAATTGGTTGGCCCTGACTAGTATTATTACGCTATCTGACTGCAAAGAACAACAACAAGAATGAAATGAAATTTTTCGTTAACACAATTAATTAATTAAGTCCCCAGCAACTATAAAACCTACAAAACCCAAGCACAAATGTAATTGTTCTGTGTGTGGGAGTGTGACTCAACGTACACATCTGGCACGGTTCTTCTTCAACAAGACAAGAATTTTTAAATACCAATTATACTGACGTGATAAAAGAAAATTAGAAATACCATAATTGCTCAAGGAAAGTAGAATTACACTCTAATACAAGAACACACGCCAGATGCTTTGTTGACTGAACCTGTAATGACGCATTATTTAGGACACTAAAATAAAAACAAACTGAGTTAATTACCTCATTTATATTGATGAAAATCATTCTAATCCTTACATTATATCTCAACCAGAACTCTCCGATATCACATCTCAGCAACCACTGCCTAATAGCACATCTCAACAAACACTCTCTGCTACAACATCTCAGCACAGACTACCACGAGACCTCGACAGGCACTGACTACTACGAGCTCTCTCCAAGCACTGACTTCTACGAGTTCTTAACAGGCACTGACTACTACGAGCTCTCTCCAAGCACTGTGGAGGCGGCTTAATAATACTCTTTGGCGCAATCTCTGGCGCAGTGGCTCAGTGTAGCCACCTTGTAGCCACCTTTCACTTATTCTACATTATTTTACATTTTAACATATTTAAATGATCAGAGATTGACCACTTTCACGTTCTGAATAAAGTAACAATAATATCCATTACATAATAAACGTTAATTTCTTTTACATAAAACCAATACAATTTCCTTCCTAACTTTGAATGGCCGAGCGGTTCTAGGCGCTACAATCTAGAACCGCGTGACTGCTACGGTCGCAGGTTCGAATCCTGCCTCGGGCATGGATGTGTGTGATGTCCTTAGGTTAGTTAGGTTTAAGTAGTTCTAAGTTCTAGGGGATTGCTGACCTTAGAAGTTAAGTCCCATAGTGCTCAGAGCCATTAGCCAACTTCGAATGCCACGGTCAGTAGCCTTGCGCCAATGTGCTTTCTGATAAATAAATAAAGAACAAAAGTGATTGTTATGCACTAAATTTTACAACAAATATTCTATTACTTAAATTCAATAAGGTGTCTTGCTGTCATCGTTCAATGTGTTTTGTGTGGAGTAAATGATGATCTGATGCTTAATTGTAAATACTGATAATTTAAATTTACTGTATCTTTTAAACAAATAAAGTTACAGAGTTGATATTTACAGCGTTTGTCATTTTAATGATGCGCTTCTATATGAAATGCCGATCGTGAGGATCGACCAAAGCGTTCAGATTTTAGCATTCAGGTCTTTGTTACAAAATTTGTTAATTTCACTTTAACAGTAAATCCTAAGTATTATAGATAAATGTTCAATAGTCAAGTTTCATTGGGATCACCATGAAAATTTGTGGAGTATGGCAGATTAAAATTACTTTGTCTTGATTCCCTGCATTACTACAGAATTAAATAGTTTTCGTAAATGTTTCCCTTTATGGCCGATCTTAGGTCCGCCATATTTAACACAGCTACGTTTCCTTGGCCAAAAACTAACAAAACTGTATTGTTATAGATTCCACTGATGATGCCTTAGAAGAAGAGAAGGCGAAACTAGTATGGGACAAATAAAGTAACTAGCAGCAGGAAAAGGCAGTTTTATTTACAAAACAAGTTCAAAATGGTTCAAATGGCTCTGAGCACTACGGGACTTAACTACTGAGGTCATCAGTCCCCTAGAACTTAGAACTACTTAAACCTAACTAATCTAAGGACACCACACACATCCATGCCCGAGGCAGGATTCTAACCTGCGACCGTAGCGGTCGCGCGGTTCCAGTCTATAGCGCCTAGAACAGCTCGCGCACTCCGGCCAGCTAAAAAACAAGTATTTATATGCTTGCTGCGGAGGATGGCCACACGAACAAACTTGTTAGTGAGATCCACTTCAGTTGTATTAATATTTATTCAAACCATGGGGATTTTAAAATCCATCTTTAGGTGTATGAAATTGTTGCATTTGATAACAAATGATATGCGGTTGGGCCAGTCTGTGCGAGAGCTCCAGTCATTCCATGTTGGCGGAAACTGTCCGGCTCCGCGCATCTGCGCGGTAGGAATGCCAACCACTGACTGTCCCGATAGCATGTTAGGTGTTAACCGAATAAAGTAATTTCATACACTTGAAGATGGAATTTTAAAATCTCGAAACCGGTCTTGGTTTGAATAAATTTTGGTACAACTGAAGCGGCTCTCTCTAAATTAATTATCATTCTATGGCCTGTCTTGTTGGCCTTCATGGCAAGTCATCCTGGGCTTACGTCTCAGCAAGATAGAGCCCACCCAGGGCGAGCGTTTCTACTGCTTGTCTTTGTGCCTGCTAAAGCCTGCCTTGGACAGCAAGATCGCTGGATCTCTTCCCAACTGAGAATGTATGGAGGATTGTGGTTAGGGCTCTCCAACCACCTCCGGATTTTGACGATCTAACGCGCCAGTTGGACAGAATTTGGCACGATATCCTTCAGGAGGACATCCTGCAACACTATCAATCAATGTCAAGCCAAATAAGGGCCAAAGGCGGACCAACACGTTATTGAGTTGCCGAATTTGTGCGGCTCTTTCCCCTAAACAAATCAACCAATTTTTCTGAAATTGTAATCACTTGATTGTGGTGCATGTTCATCACTTCTACCGATTTTCGTCCCATTCGGATAATTTCTTCGTTGTGCGTGTTTTTTTTCTTATTTTTTCGAAATAGGAAGCAATTAGCCGTGAGGAGTTACAGATACGAACGCACGGACGGGGACAGCGCGACAAAGCTTACCTCGTCAGCACTGGTGAATTCGCTGTAGCGGCTGCTCGTGGTGCAAGCAGCGTGATCGCGTAAAAGAAATTACCGAAGAAGCCATGAGTATACTGTCGCGAAGCAAACTTACTAAAACTGACTGACTCTGCACAAGGCTGCTCCCAAGGTGGTGGAAATCAACAGATGTACATGAGCCGAGCACGGCTCGCGTTTATTCCATTTATTGTTTGTCATTTTCTATTACGGTACTGCCGCCTCGTTTTCTTATTCCATTTACTGTCGTCACTAACTTCCTGCCTTACTTGCCCGTGAGCGGCAGCAGCAGTGCGTATCGATAAGTGCACTGTCGTACCATCTCTGGAGCGACCGGTAGTATTTCCGGGTCGTCGTGTGTCTCGCAGTCAGTTCGGGACGGACCACCAGTACAGTCGGGATGCAGCAGCAGTGAAGTCGGGGACGGAGCGCCGTTGAGGCGCCGACAGCCAGTGCTCGCCGACCGCCGGCGACACGCACGAACTGTCCGACGGAGGGAGATTGAGGCGGGGCGACCGTTGGTTGGTCGTTCGGTTGGTCGTCTCATCGGCCGACGTATACCTGGTCCTTTCACTGTTTCCGGGGCTGGGCAGTTGGTCGGTTGGCGTGGAGCAGCGAGGAAGTCTCCGTGGCGCGTGTCTGGCCGGGGCTGGCGGCGTCCACGTCGATGACGAAAGCAGTTAACATAGGGCGGCTAGGCTTGGCGTCTGAACGTGATGGCAGCAAGACCTCTGGGGCGTGTGGGAGGTTTCCCCCGACAAAAATGAGAATTGGCACTTCGAACCTCATCCATTTGCAGTGTTAGGTTGTTTCCTGTGATCCACTTTAGACCAGTGTCAAATAATAAACAAGGAAACTTCAATTATTTTGTCGCCAAAGACTGAACACCAAGTACTCCGTTACACTACGTTGCAGCCGATGACCAAAGCACTTAACGTCGGGCGGCTGGGCTTGGCCATCTGGACGCGGGGACAGCACGACCAATGGAGCGTGCGGGAGGATTCCCCTGACAAAGATGAGATTTGGCAATCTTTTCCGTTTCCAATCTTAAGTTGTTTTCTGTGGTCCTCTTTAGGCAGAAGTAGAATAATAAACAAAGAAACAGTTGATCTCTTTTATCGGCAAAGACCGAACGCCAAGTATTCCATCATAGTACTCTGGGGTCCATGACCAAAACAGTTAACGGCGGCCGACTAGGCTTGGAGTCTGGTCGTGACGGCATCAAGACCTGCGGGGCGTGCGGGAGGATTCCCCCAACAAAGATGAGATTTGGCACTTCGAACCTTATCCATTTGCAGTCTTAAGTTGTTTCCTGTGATCCACTTTAGACCAGAGTCAAATAATAAACAAGGAAACAGTTGAATTTTGTTTTTCGCCGAAAACTGAACACCAAATACTCAGTTGCACTGCGTTGCAGTGGATGACCATAGCATTTAATGTTGGGCGGTTGGGAACAGCACGACCAATGGACCGTGCGGGAAGATTCCCCTGACGAATCTTTTCCATTTCCAATCTTAAGTTGTTTTTTGTGGTCCACTTTAGGCCGAAGTTGAATAATAAACAAAGAAACAGTTGATCTCTTTTATCGGCAAAGACCGAACGTCAAGTACTCCATCACAGAACTCTGGGGTCCATGACCAAAACAGTTAACAGCGGCCGACTAGGCTTGGCGTCTGGATGAGCTGTAGCACTGGGGCGTGCGGGAGGAGACCTCAAACCAGAGCATTCTCCGGCGCGGCTGCGCTAACCGCGTTAACACGGGCCGCGGGCAGACACACACGCGCGCCGCGGCCTGGCCTTTTTCTGCTCCCTGGGCGCGGCGCTAAATTAGCAAAAATTGGCTGTAAATCAGGCAGGTGTGCGCGCGTTTATATTTTGATTACGTAATTTTCCGATTCCCCGGCGCCCGGCGCGCTCGCGGCGGACGTCCGCTCTGGCCGCCGCGTAAATCAGAGACCGCGGCGCTGCGATGGCCGGCTTCCAGGGACGGTCAGCCGCCACCGCCCTTTCGCCATCTGCTTCTGCCGGGACGCTGAAATACGCGCCTAATTGGCCGCTCCCTAGCCGGACGGCCAATTTAAAATTAATAATTTTGTTTCGCGCTGCGGCGCGGGGGCCGGAGGGATCTCGCGGCGCATTTATTTGCGGCCGCTTTACTGCCGGCGGGAAACAGAAATACGGACGCCCAGAGGATATTTACAGTGTACTGCACCGTCACTTTCAGCGCGCAGCCAGGCTGGCCTAATGTAGATCCTGTCATATGTGAGTGTCGTCAATTACTTGATTAATGAAAGAAGGCGCCTGTACTGCCTATCACTATTTCACTATTCTTTTTCTTTTTCTCGCCGCTTTGCACCGAGTCGGTCCAGGATAAGCCGTGCTTAGTTTAAGGGATGTCCGGTTATCGATACTATCGCCACCTCTTTACCTTCAACCCCTCATCTCCTTGGAACTGAACGTATATGCCCAACTGCCTGCGTGTATCGCACACCGAGGTATGCATGGTTATAAACGAGTAAGCCGTGGTTAGTTTAAGGGATGTTCAGCTATCGTTATTATCGCCACCTCTTTACCTTCAACCCCTCATCTCCTTGGAAAGAACGTATATGCCCAACTGCCTGCATGTAGTGTATAACGAGGTGACAAAAGTCATGAAATACCTCCTAATTTCGTGTCGGACCTCCTTTTACTAAACGTAGTGCAGCAACGCCACGTGGCATGGACTCAGGAAATCGTTGGAAATCCCCTGCAGAAATATTGAGCCATGTTGCCACTATAGGGTCCATACTGCGAATTTGTTTCCAGTGTAGTTTTTTGGGCACGAACAGAACTCTACATCATGTCCCATAAATGTTCTGTGGGAATCATGTCTCCTGATCTACATAGCTAAGTCATTCGCTCGAACTGTCCAGAGTGTTCTTCAAACCTACCTCAAACAACTGTGGCTAGGTGTCACGACACGTTGTTATCCACAAAAATTTCATCGTTGTTTGCAACCATGAAGTTCATGAATGGTCTCCAAGTAGCCAAACATAACCATTTCCAGTCAATGTTCGGTTCAGTTGGACCAGAGGACCCAGTCCAAGCCTTGTAAACATAGCTCACACCATTACGGAGCCACACCAGCTTGCACTGTGCCTTGTAGACACCTTGAGTCCGTGCTTCGTAGGATCTGTGCCACACTCGAATCCTACCATCAGCATTTGCCAATTGAAACCAGGACTCATCCGATCAGGCCACAGTTTCTCTGTCGTCTAGGGCCCATCCGATACGGTCAAGAGCCTAGGAGAGGCGCTGCAGGCGATGTCGTGCTGTTAGCAAAGGCACTAGCGTCGGTCGTCTGCTGCTGCTATAGCCCATTAACGCCAAATTTCGCCGCGCTGTCCTAAGGGATACGTCCATCGTACGCCCCACATTGATTTCTGCGGTTATTGAACTCATTGCTGCTTGTCTGTTAGCACTGACACTCTATGCAAACCCCGCTGTTCTCGGTCGTTAAGTGAAGACCGTCAGCCACTGTGTTATCCGTCGTGAGAGCTAATGATTGAAAGTTGTTATTCTCGGCATACCTTGACACTGTGGATCTCGGAATATTGAATTCCCTAACAATTTCCGAAACGGAACGTCCCATGCGTCTAGCACCAACTACCATTCCACGTTTAGGGTCCGTTATTTCCCGTCCTGTGGCCATAATCACGTCGGGCAACTTTTCACCTGAACCACCTTGAGTACATATGGTAGCTACGTCAATGCCCTGGCCTTTTATACATTATCTACGCGATACTACGGCTATCTGTATATGTGCATACGGTTATCCGATCAATTTTTTTATTTATTTTTTTATCTTATGGGACTTAACTGCTAAGGTCATCAGTCCCTAAGCTTACAAACTACTTAACCTAAATTATCCTAAGGACAAACACACACACCCATGCCCGAGGGAGGACTCGAACCTCCGCCGGGAGCAGCTGCACAGTCTATGACTGCAGCGCCCGAGACCGCTCGGCTAATCCCGCGCGGCTATCCGATCAATTTTGTCACCTCAGTGTAATTCACGTGAAAGTGAGAGAAAGTTGTCCAAAAGGTTGCGAGTCGTGTAACCTATGGGAGATTTGAGCATCAGGCCAGTACTCACCTACTGCAATGTGGGGAGCCTCGTAAAAACCACATCCATCCTATAGCCAACTTTACTAGAGGTGTCAGTGATCCTCGTCGTTAATCCACTGGGCAGATTCGATGGGGGACCAGGGCACGTCCGCGTCCTAGAAGTGGCACTTCAGTACACACAGCATTCTGGCTGTGTGTCATTGCTTCCCCATTAGAAATAAAAGCATCCTCACCTGCCGGTTTTCTGTCCCCTAACAGTGGAGACATCAGACTTGGTTACTTACTGCAAATGTTTCAATGACCAGAATAAGTAACATAATGAAGAGGACGGGTGGGAAACTCCAGGTCAGAAACAGAAACAAATAAGTCAATAGATATTGTCTGTCAAATCAAAATAATCGAAACGTAATCAACCCACTATCTTGAATTGCATTCAGACTAACGTCTGGCTGTAGGACAAGAAAAACACACAGAAAAACTACAAGAAACAGTTGAGAACTCGACCAGTACCTAGAAAGTGGAATTTGGAGAACTGAGATGAACTGTTGGAGGTAAATACACTCTAATGGGAAAAAAAGGAATCACACGAAATGGAGGGAAATCGCTAGATGTATGTAAAAGCACAACAAACAAGTGATTACATTTCAAAAAAATTGATTGATTTATTCAAACGAAAGAGCTGCGCATATTGAGCAGCTCGATAACGCGTTGGTCCACATCTGGCTCTTATACAAGTAGTTATTTGGCGTGGAATTGATTGGCAGAGTTGTACGACGTCCTCTTGTAGAATGTCGTCCCAAATTCTGTCCAATTGGAGCGTTATATCCTCAAGCTCCCGAGCTAATGTTAGGAATAATATCCAACGTGAAATCAAGATGTAATTAATGATTTTACCGTATGTATTGTTATTAAACTTCATAACCAAATTTCCACGAAAAAGTCAAAAGAGCAATATTTAGAAATGTGTTCAGAATTAATCGTCACTTATTGTCTTTAAAACCGTGCTAACAGTTTGTTGTAAATCATTAACTTTTCATTACAAACCAGTGAATGTAATTGTTTTTGACAGTAGGCCAAATAACACGCATTTTTAGGATAGGGTATATATTGAGCAGTGCGAAGTACTTGAAGTCAGTCGCAGTTTGGCCAGTGTAATGATGCAAAGTCTGTAACATTTGCTGTTTTGTTATAACATCATTGTAGATGCTTACGAAAAATACATCTTCTGTTAAAAGGATTCATCAATGTGTTGAAAAATGTCATTTTAACATCCAAGTTTGCATCACGTCCGAAATCCAGGCAGCCGGCCGTGGTGGACGAGCGGTTCTAGGCGCTTCAGTCCGGAACCGCGCGACTGCTACGGTCGCAGGATCGAATCCTGCCTCGGACATGGATGATTGTGATGTCTTATGGTTAGTTAGGTTTAAGTAGTTCTAAGTTCTAGGGAACTGATGACCTCAGATGTTAAGTCCCATAGTGCTCAGAGCCATTTGAACCACCGAGCGGGGTGGCGCAGTGGTTACACACTGGACTCGCATTCGGAAGGACGACGGTTCAATCCCGCGTCCGGCCATCCTGATTTAGGTTTTCCGTGATTTCCCTAAAATCACTCTAGGTAAATGCCGGGATGGTTCCTCTGAAAGGGCACGGCCGACTTCCTTCCCCATCCTTCCCTAATCCGATGAGACCGATGACCACGCTGTCTGGTCTCCTTCCCCAACCCAACCAACCAACCACTTGAACCATTTCGAAATCCAGGCAAGGAGATTCGACGGTAAAAAGCTAAGTATTTCACTGCAAAAACTAAATCACTCTCGCATTATGACGAATCTTTCCTAATGAGAAGTAATTCAGCCAGAACTGCAGTTGCAGTGACATTAGAGTGGACAGCTTGCAAAACTCCAGTTGCTACTCGCCTACAGGCTGGATAGTGTTCTCAAGGATACAGAACTCGGTGTAATTTTCGAGAAGCCCAAGGCAAATAAAAGTCATAATAATTTCATAACTGTAGAAGTCTATTCCTGGCACTACGGACTGACGCCCTCTGCCTGATCCCCATCACGAACTCCGAAATCACACACTTCAAATCAGGTGCCTACAAATCCGCGCTTATCCCCTTCGTAATGGCATTATGCTGGCATCTCTAACTACACTCATGCTCATAAATTAAGGATAATGCTGATATATGGTGAAACAACTCTCTGGTGGGCGATTTGCGGGTTTAAATCATCTCGGGGTATGACCATGCGGTGCATTTGACCTTCGGTCATCGCACGGTGGCCCTGGTAGCAGTCCACATACGCAGAGGTGTGTTGGTTCATGTCAGAGAACAGTGCAGTGAGTAAGTGTGCAGACGTTTTCAGACGTGCTAATGATGACTGTGTGTTGAAATGGCTCAATGAACACATATTGATGACGTTATGAGGTGTAGAATACTAGGGCGACTGGAGGCTGGTCAAACACAGCAGGTCGTAGCACGGGCCCTCCGTGTGCCACAAAGTGTGATCTCAAGATTCTGGCAACGATTCCAGCAGGCAGGAAACGTGTCCAGGCGCTACAGTACGGGACGTCCACAGTGTTCTACACCACAAGAGACCGATATCTCACCATTAGTGCCCGCAGAGGGCCACAGAGTACTGCAGGTAGCCTTGCTCTGGGCCTTACCGCAGCCACTGGAACAGTTGTTTCCAGACACACAGTCTACAGACGACTGAGCAGACATGGTTTATTCGCCCAGAGACCTGCAAGGTGCATTCCACTGACACTTGGTCGCAGGAGAGCCCCTAAAGCCTGCACATGGTCATTGTAACAGTGGTCCCAGGTTATGTTCACGGACGAGTCCAGATATAGCCTGAACAGTGATTCTCGCCGGGTTTTCATCTGGCGTGAACCAGGAACTAGATACCAACCCTTTAATGTCCTTGAAAGGGACCTGTATGGAGGTCGTGGTTTGATGGTGTGGGGTGGGATTATGATTGGTGCACGTAAACCCCTGCATGTCTTTGCCAGAGGAACTGTAACAGGACAGGTGTATCGGGACGTCATTTTGCACCAGTATGTCCGCCTTTTCAGGGGTGCAGTGGGTCCCACCTTCCTCCTGATGGATGATAACGCACGGCCCCACCGAGCTGCCATCGTGGATGAGTACCTTGAAACAGAAGATATCAGGCGAATGGAGTGGCCTGCCTGTTCTCCAGATCTAAACCCCATCGAGCACGTCTGGGATGTTCTCGGGCGACGTATCGCTGCACATCTTCAAACCTCTACGACACTTCAGGAGCTCCGACAGGCACTGGTGCAAGAATGGTAGGCTATACCCCAGCAGCTGCTCGGCCACCTGATCCAGAATATGCCAACCCGTTGTGCGGCCTGTGTACGCGTGCATGGTGATCATATCCCATATTGATGTCGGGGTACATGCGCAGGAAACAGTGGCGTTTTGTAGCACATGTGTTTCGGGACGGTTTTCTCAACTTATCACCAATACCGTGGACTTACAGATCTGTGTCATATGTGTTCCCTATATGCCTATGCTATTAGCGCCAGTTTTGTGTAGTGCCACGTTGTCTGGCGCCACTTTCTGCAATTATCCTTAATTTATGAGCATGAGTGTATTTTAAGTCCGCAGCCTGGTGACGGACAACACAAGGGTAGCGTCAAAGACATTTTCCGTACTGCCCTCTCACTTGGTGGCGGATCACGCCTATTATGTCCGTCGCCCTGTATTATCCGACATTACTGATGCCCTGAAAAATTCCGTCTTACCTACGTAGAGGTCACTTGCTTGAACCTTACCAGGTTTGGGCATATTCCGAGGCGCAGCCTCCGAAGTCATGCTGAGTGTGCATGGTCTGTCTGTGTTTGAGTACACGAATATACAATGCTTCAGGTACTTCCTGAAGACAGCTTTCGTTACAACTTGGAATTAATGCCTACATTTGATACAGGTTTCATCTCTCAGTATCGTATTTTGCGGCATTAAGCAGCTGCTGGATGACATGATGAAACGCAAGCTAATGATTGCTTCACCGAATCATATTGATTTGTATGCATAGGAGGGTGACAGTTTCCTGGACGACATTATTACTGGCGATGAGACGTGGCTACTGCATTTCACACCTGAATCGAAGCAGCAGAGCGTGGTTTAGAAACATCCAGATTGACCTGGGACGGAAAAAATCCAGTACCATCAGTTGGGAAAGTGGTTTTAACCGTCTTCTGGGATAGCCAAGGATCACTCCTGCTGGATTTCATGGCACTAAGTGCAACCACCGACGCTGACAGTTATTGTTCCACGCTATCATGTCTGTGGGGGGGGGGGGGGGCAGCCATTAGGAAACTGGCACCGAAGAATTCTCTATGTGGACAGCGTGTATATATTCCACGACAATGAGAGGCCACACGTGGCAATCAGAACTGCCGACAGTTTAAGGCCATTTCAGTGGCAGATTCTGGACCACCCACCATTTGGTCCGGACCTCGTCCTTTGTGTTTATCACGTTTTCAGTTCGCTGAAGAAGTTCCTTGAGGGATAGCGATTCGCGTGCAACGGCGAAGCCAAGACAGCGGTCCGACGGTAATTTCACAGCCAGCTGGACATGATAAAAAATACCTAATTACCTAAGGACAACAGGGGCAAAGACTTTTTGATTCACCCTATTACATAACTTACGGTAGCCCAAAATTGAGAAGGTGTTCTGTTACCACAGAATTATGCACCTCATTACAGCAAAAAAGAATGACACAAATTGAAAGATATTTATATGGTGGGCAGCGTGCCCTAACATGGTAAGCTAAATGGCTACTATTATGAGGAAACTAAAAGAAAGTGACTTACTATTAACAAATGGATAATATCCTGTTAGAGTGCATTAGCTGAAACGTTGCTATTATTAGAGGGAGAACCACACGAGCTGTTGCTGTTTGACTTTTCTAATATTCAGTTCAAGGCTCACCAGTTGCCTGAGCTACAATGATTAAAACAAAAATGAAGTAATATTTCCCATGGCATTTAGACTTTTCGAAAGCTGTATGTAATTTTAGAAGAAAATAAGCACTATTTAACCGTCATCCGAAAGCAGTGTCCCTCACGTGTATGAGTGGCTGATTGCCTTGATTAATCTGTATTAAAATGACATGGGATCAGTAATAATTGAAATGATATTGAGAGGAATTCGATTAATACACGTTTGTTTTACAAATATCTGCACAGATGGGACAAACAAATCACGGTGGAGATGAAATACAATAAAGTTTCAAACTTTTTCAATTACAATTAATGCACGTAATGTTGGAACCGCAGGATACTGACAAGGGAACTTCCCCACCGCACCCCCCTCAGATTTAGTTATAAGTTGGCACAGTGGATAGGCCTTGAAAAACTGAACACAGATCAATCGAGAAAACAGGAAGAAGTTGTGTGGAGCCGTGAAAAAAATTAGTAAAATATACAAATTGAGTAGTCCATCGGGAAGACAGGCAACATCAAGGAAAGTATGAGCTCAAGAGCGCCGTGGTCCCGTGGTTAGCGTGCATAGCTGCAGAACGAGAGGACCTTGGTTCTAATCATCCCTCGACTGAAAATTTTACTTTCTTTATTTTCGCAAAGTTATGATCTGTCCGTTCGTTCATTGACGTCTCTGTTCACTGCAATAAGTTTAGTGTCTGTGTTTTGCGACCGCAGCGCAAAACCGTGCGATTAGTAGACGAAAGGACGTGCCTCCACAATGGGAACCGAAAACATTTGATCGCAAGGTCATAGGTCAACTGATTCCTCCACGGGAAAACACGTCTGATATATTCTATACGACACTGGTGACGGCATGTGCGTCACATGACAGGAATATGTTGTCGACTCGCCTAACTTGTACATTTAGAGAATAGCTAAAAAGACTCTTCTACCTTGCCCGATTTAGGTTTTCTTGTGGATGTGATAATCACTCCCAAAAAAGTGATGAAAACATAAGAGTTTGTCACATAAACTGAAAATAAAAAATTAAACTTTTCACTCGAGGGAAGACTTGAATCTAGGACCTCTCGTTCCGTAGCTGCTGTCGCTATCCACGGGACCACGGCGCTCCTTGACAACCAGTGTCTTTGATGTTGCCTATCTTCGCATGGACTACTCAGTTCGTATATTTTGCTTATTTTTTTCATAGTTCCACACAACTTCTTCCTGTTTTCTCGATTGATCTGTGTTCAGTTTTTCAGGGCCTATCTACTGTGCCAACTTATAACTAAATCTGAGGGGGGTGCGATGGGGAGGTTCCCTTGTGAGAAAAACTGCGCAAACAGGCATTATTTCCAAAGATCGCGGCTGAATATACTTTATACGATTTAGTAGAAATAATTACGTTACCCACTGCATTAAGGAGACATTACATGTACCAAAATTAATCCATGCAACTGGATAAGTTAACAAGCAAGCCAATGCTCACTTCACATTTATTGTAAGAAAACAATAAGCCCCGAATTTAAATGGAAAGTTAAATATCATGACTTCGGCTATGAGAAACTCTTAAACTTGATCATAAGGTTTCTAAGCCTCGCACGCTGTTAAACTCGATTAAATCCCTAGCACGTCATTCGAGAATACTCGCCAGTTTTAGCTACTATCTCGGATCTCGAACAGTCACCAACTGTTCTCCATCGCTCTCTGAAACCTAATTATTTCTGTACCTCTCTCCAGAACAGCATCAGCCTTACTCATCCACTCTTCGAAACAGAATGTCCTCCTTACCACCGCTTCCCTAATTCCCGCGTCTCCACAAATATAGCTGCCTCCATAACTCATGCCAGGAAAACAGGTCTCGTAAAAAGAGAAAATTTCCCACAAGAGCCCCACCTCTCGCATTACAAACTTCAGAAAGAATTACGTCACATATTAGTGCTCAATGAGAACTGTATTCTTGGCGTTCGCCTATGAGACAAGGAGCAACTTCTCATTTCTCCCTGTACCATCCTGAGTGTTTTCCGAAAGCGTCTTAAATCTTCCCGCGGTTTTGGTGCACGTAGTATGTTGGTTGGTGGCGTAACTTCTTATTCAATCAGCAAGCTCTCAACTTTCCACACGGCGCCAGTGTGTGTCATGGAGACATAAAATGGTTATTAGTTTCTGAGATATCTTTCGCGGCAGGAGCCAGCAAGTATTTGTGGGGAGTGACTCCACCTTTAATCAGTGAAATGTCGTCCGCGATGTGTACTGCCTGTAGTAGAACTGTTGATATTTTTAAGAATAGCGGTAATCCGAAATATCGATATTTAAAAGGATATCATTACTGGCTCTCGACATATTGCAAGAAATTACCGATATATCGAATTATCTACGGAAAAAATATCGACGTACTGGCCGAAATAAAATCGGCTGCACATTGTAAATATACTACCAGTTTCAGAGCTGTATGTTTAAGTATTGAACTATTATTAGATATTCTGTACATCAACAAATTAGCAGCCTGTTTATCCCTCTTAGAGCAAGAATTGAAAAGAAAACGATGCACATTCACGTTTGGTGATGACCAATTTGCTAACAAAGGTAACTGTAGGTAAGTGGGACATAAAAGGTGTTCGATGGGTCCGTCGTTCGGTTTCGTCACATATCGTATTTGTCCAGACACTTCATGTCAACTTCCCTGTTTTCTCGTTTTCGCAAATGCCGGCGACCTAGCAGTTGTAGTGCTAAAATTGCGTGATGAAGCTAAACGTTGCGGTTTGTGTTGGCAGTACCGAACGCCGATTACGTCAGCATTTCCCCTCACAGACGAATCTTGTCATTTAGATTTTTATTAATCTGTTTCAGCCTCTTCTTTTTTTTTTTTTTTTTTTTTTTTTAAGAATGCCGATCTGAAGAAATAGCACACCAGTTGCGTTAAAAATTGTTTTTTTTTTCCTTTTAATGCTATTTCTTCACGTTGGATATCTTGTTATTCCATTCACACCGCTCCCCCCCCCCCCATTTCAACCGGACTTCTTTGTGCCATCTATACTTGCTTCACACACTCAAACTCAAAGAGAAAGACTAGACGTGATGAAAGCTCAAACTCCAGTAAGACTCTTTCACACAGTGAAAGTAAAATTATGTTCTACTACAATTTCAAAAGAAAAACATCAAATATTTATCGAAAATTGCGAAAGATATATAATGTAAAATAGAAACATTGGCACTCGATACTGGACTTACGAGCCGGCCGGTGTGGCCGTGCGGTTAAAGGCGCTTCAGTCGGGAACCGCGTGACCGCTACGGTCGCAGGTTCGAATCCTGCCTCGGGCACGGATGTGTGTGATGTCCTTAGGTTAGTTAGGTTTAATTAGTTCTAAGTTCTAGGCGACTGATGACCTCAGAAGTTAAGTCGCATAGTGCTCAGAGCCACTGGACTTACGAAATAGGTGAATCGATATTTCGGGAAAAATTGTCGACATTATATCGATATTTTTTGGAAAAAATGTCTGTATATTGATATTTTATCAACAGCCCTAGTCTGGAACACCCCGTGACGAACCCCTGTCGAGCATGAAAAGCTACGCCCTAAGTGGCGGGTCTGTTCAATACTTCACTTGGGAGGCTCTATTCTTCCCAAGGGACCCACAATGCCATATAGCTGCAAGGACAGTGCAACACACGTATGAAATTTCTACGGTTCGAAAGTTAATTCTTACGACTGAAAACATTTATTTCAGTTACATTTGACTTGCTTGTTCCTTGACCTGTTGACGGGAGTACAAACCGTCTAACTAGATTTTATTGAAAGGAGCTAATTACAAGGGTGGCTGCAATTGTTTCTGCTCTTTTCAAACTGCAATTACTGGCGGAATCCAATCTTAACTGACTTTTAATCGCTACGAACAAAACTTAACAGAAATTTTAATTACAGTAAAAGTGGATTTAGTGAGATACAAGCCAGTATCTCCTCGTGTTCTTTTTACTAACTTACGTCATTTGTCGTTTAGTGTCGGTTCGATTTAAATATTAGTTGGATTAGGGAGGAAATGAGGAGTGTGGACTCAGATTGTCACCTATTAAACACTGTAAAAACCTAAAGAAAACAATAGCAGCCACTTCTCTCCGAGAGATTGGCATATTTGAAAATAATTACCAAGTGCCAAAAGCCAATGAACAATTTAGAAAAAGCAAAGGATATGAGAGGGATCTTACAGATTTCTCCCAAAAAGAGAAAATAAATAATTGATTAAGAACGTTCCAAGTGGCATACCAGGAAGCTTCAAGTGTCACTGACACAGAGGCTCTTCCTTTTATTTGCGGTAATACAAGTACAGAAATATAGCAGTAGTATTTTAGGTAGTAGAGCCGTAGTCAACGAAAACCATTTCACATTTCTTTCAAATTTCCTATCAGGGAATAGCATAATTAAAAGACAAGAAAAAATCTCTCTGTCTCGGGACCAGAAGTTCCAAAGTTTACTGTAAAATTCCCTGTGGTTTTGAGGAAGAAACTCCAACATCGTCAGGAGATGTAATGGGTCGAAAGAGAAGTGGTTTTACAAAAGGTGGCGAGCACTGGCAGTCTAAGAATCACGGTGGAATTGATAAAATCCTCCTGTAAGCGAACTACTTTTCCAGAAATCGCCCGAAAAAGGGTAGCTAAACGTTGTAACTAATTCAGATAATCGTCCCTCCTTTCCAATACGGCAATACTTCATTGTACGTAACAGCAAAATATTTTATAACTAGTCTGGCTTTGATTAACTATCAAGGAGTTACAGCAGCTTTACGTTAGACTGCTGATACACGTTATTAAAGTCTTTTCATTATTATTTCACAGCGATGACAAAAATCTTTGTATAAGTTACTCTGTCAATTACTATTCTTAAAGTCGGTACCAACAATAATCTTCCACTGTCCAGAACTATGCTGTTTGTGTATCTTTTCTTATGATAATATTTCTTACTTACACCGTTTAGCTCGACGCTTACTTTAATGAAGTAGTGATCCAAAATTTATTTTCTTTCAATAAATTAGTGCTTTATGCACAAATATGCACAGTGAATCATTTGGAGAATGCGTATCTTAATACTCGAAAAGGAAGTTTCGCGTTAAATTAATTCTCGATGAGCTTCTAATTTCAAATCAGAATACTACGTTATCTTTTAAGTAGTGTAAAATGTTTCTCTGTTATAAACAACTAGAGAGCGCATTCCAAAACTGTTCGTATTTTGCATATTCGTCTGATGCTATATCTATAACAACTCTACCGACAACGTATAAACAGTACGTTAATATCAATCATTAATTCCTGTGGATGAACGGTCAAAAATTACTTGATGGTCACACAGAAGCAAAATCATGCACACTTACTTACTGTTTCCTTTTTATTACCGGCCAGAATTCACAGTCTATAAACCCATTCTTTGTCCTACGTAAATTAAATCTCAGGAACAAAGATCTAATTATCAATTAGTCAGAGATATAGCATTAACCCTTTTCGTAATTTTAATCGGAAGAAAATGCTACTTTTTTTAAATATTCGATCAGTGAAATCAAGAAAATATATTTTTCTCTTTTTTATGCTTCTTTTCACTGATCAAAGAAAATATTTGCAAACTTATCACTTACTCTTCTTGTCTTTAATGCTCTTTAATATTGACGGGGATATTGGATCGTACATAGAGCAACTCGTACTTAATAGTGTCCATTCTCATGCTGAGAACAGGATACAGAACGGTAAGAATTAGGTGCTATAGGTGACTGTTCAGTATCAGAAAGAAGAACGCACAACGAACATAAAATCAAACAGTTAGAAGTGTAATAAACATTAACCCTGCGCTCCAAGCGGCGGACACTTAACTTGGCTTTCAACGCCATTCGTCACCTCACAGTTAACTCGCGCCACAACTGCATCTTCCAGGGGGGCGCAGAAAGCGATGCGCAGAAAGCAACATGTTTTCTCAGTTGTGCGCATGACGTCACGGTGGAAGCAGCTGTGCCAAACAGTACACAGTTCGAATTGTGTGTGATTGTTGTTGTTGTGTTGTGTTGTGTTTGAAGGAGTATTTTTGATTGAGCTCTTTCTTCTGAGGTACTCAGTCAACAGCGGAAACATTCGGAATTCGGGAGTGTTACGGTTTTTGCTGTAATTGATATTTGATTCGGAACAAATAGTTAGCGATAGTGGACAGCGGGATCAACATTGTGTTCGCCAACTCTATAGTTTATGGTTCGTCCTGTGAAATTCTTATTGGAGAAACTACAAGTGAGTGGGAAAATTAATTTTTACAATGCCAGGCTGTGCTGTTACGGGCTGTTTTTCCTACAACCGGAGCGAAAAGGGAACTGACGTAATGTATCACAGTTTCCCGCGTAATGAAACGTTACAAAAACTATGGTTTTCGAAATGTTGTAGGAAAGACAGTGTAAATGTTGCGCATGGACGAATATGCTCTCGACATTTCGCGGAAACAGATTACTTAAGGGATTTACAGTCTGAATTGCTTAATTTGCCCCGAGAAAGAATGCTCAAGCCAGATGCAGTTCCTTCGTGCAATTTGCCGTGCAGTAGTGCGACTGCCAATGTGTCACCCGCAACAGAAGACAGAACCAAACGGTATAAGAAACGAGAACTACATAAGAGATCTCTGGAAACTCTGGAAAAGCTGTCACCAAGTAAGAAACATCATAATAAGAGCAGATGTACAGATGACAGTTTTTTTCAGGCACAGATAAAGTTACTTTGATGAATACTATAGCGGCATTAGAAAGAAGGAATGCTGTTCTTACAAACAAGTGTGTGCAACTTCGAGCTCTTAAGTAAATTTCAATGCGATCAAATGAATAGTTTCTGATTTATTGGAGCCAAGGTTTCGAATTTCAAGTATATGTCAGTGTCGTTGTGATCTGATATTTTACCGATGTGTAAGGCATAATCTGCGAAAGAATATAACTCATCAGTTTTAACTGTAATATTTTAGCAGCAGAAAAGCAGTTTAGACATCTCAATTCTGGTATAAACAAAATCTTCCGCCAAAAATTTGACGTAAACGTGCATGCCGTGTAGTCTGCTTGTGAGCGCTTGCTTCCACGCTGACGTCACTAGGCCAGCCAATGGCAGAGCAGAGCGCTTACTGCCCAACCTTATTATTTAGTAACATTGGCATCTTCGAATGACTCAAAAGAAGCTAACGTGCGTGATCACAGCAGTCGACGTGGGTAGCGGTCGCTACGGTATTATTAGCTGCTTTTTTTTAAAATTAACTTTATTGGCGCTTTGCTGCAAACTATACAGCCATTGCAGCTGTTTTATGTTAGTGACAACAATTGAGTCGTTTTATGCACTCCCATATGATAGAACAATGTTGTCGGCCAGTTTGCTCTGGTCATATGAAGCACATTCTCAAAACGCTGCAGAATAACTGGTGAAGTATACAAAGACACCTTAGACCTATTGTACAAATTTTATTTATGAAACGACTTTAGCACATTAACGTGGTGAGTCATATATTAATCTTTTCATTGGATTTGTATATCAGAAAGTTGTTATGAACGCTTCCCATTTTGATATTATCTGTTAATTTAGTTGTTTCCAACGGTGAAACACACTTTATAAGGCAACATTTCTTAACTATTTATGAAAGATTAAGTATAAACTTACATAGCCACCCCAAACATGTATAACTACGCCGCTAATTACACAAAGAACAGTAGGAGACGCTTGGCAAAGTATGACAGAAATAAGGCATAACTTAGTCCAAAAATACCGTGTAACTCATGACAAATCCTCACTTGTACTTTTTACAGTATGATCCCGTTTGCTAACAGTCGCCCGA
This sequence comes from Schistocerca americana, assembly GCF_021461395.2. Classification (NCBI taxonomy): domain Eukaryota; kingdom Metazoa; phylum Arthropoda; class Insecta; order Orthoptera; family Acrididae; genus Schistocerca; species Schistocerca americana. The sequence continues at coordinate 238,723,882 of NC_060125.1, read as the reverse complement.
GGCACTGAGAGGGAACTTTTAATATCGATTGCGTGGCTGTCGTCTGTCTAGATACCGTTTCTGATACAGTCATAGTGCGGGTCGCATAAAACGATATCGGAAGGGGCAACTGAATCACCCTGTCTCAAATTACAAATTCAGTCTTTGATATGTCAGGGCTTTTTATCTCCTTGTTATAGGTAACTTAGTATTATAACTTTAATTTTGAGATTGTTCTCACTTATTGATGTTTTGATTATTATTGACATGGGGATCTTCATTTTTACGAGATTTTCCCACAGTTTCTTTTGATGTGGAATATATTTCGAACATCCCAATATGATGTAATCAAGATCTCCATCGTCTTCTCCATGTTCGCTACATGTGGGAGAGACTGTAACTCCAACCCTGTAGAGAAGTGCAGGGACATATGTGTGTCCCAAACATATTCTAATAATTGATCTTACATATCTCCTTGAGAAATTGTTATGGCTGTACTACGGTTTTGTTGGTCTGGTACAATGAAATGTAGCAAACGAAAGGTCCTTTTCCTGCTGCATTAGATATTACGTATATAAGGGTAGAAAGTCACAATATGAAAGCTGTGTGAATACTGGGTGTCCTTTGATTTGCCGCTAATGCTACTTGGATGTCAGTCTCAAAGAATATCTCCGTTTATGTTGTATTTCTAAAGCTATCGTTCTTTTACTGAAATATACTTTCCTCTTTTCTTTTCCTTTTCTTATATTTAATTGGCCATTTATTTCCAAACAAATTTAATCTTAAGCAGACAAATAAATTAGTCGTGACTTTTCTTTTTTTAAAAAAGTTCCACAGCGAAAGTGTTTGCTTGACCATAAAAAATACGTATAGTACGTCTTTGTGCACGAGTGCCCGTGTTCCTCCAAATGTTGGTCCACTGAAGAAAAAAACAAAAAAAACCTAATTGCCACTGCTAATTTGACCCTAAATTAATATGATTAATCAAAGCTCCGTCTCTTCAGGCGTTGCAGTCTGCTGTTCTATTCTTTCCCCAGATGTTACTATTAAATGGGCATCCGCCACACATATCTCTGTAGTGGATACTATCGCTATCTGTGATTCACATTAATGGTTTCTTTGGTTATACTTTAAGTGTCAGAGTTATATCTTGTGAAATAACTAGCTACTTATGCTGTATTACGAATTTCAGAAGTTGCAGAGCTATTTATCTAGGACCTGTCCAATAAATTTTGGACATGAGTCGTCCGCACACAACAACCCACAATATTTAGAACCCACTCGTCCTTGCGAGTGTTTTGTAGAGGCCACTAGTTTCGAAAACTGCAATAAAGTCGGAGCCTACGCAACCATTGAAACCTCAAATGTGTAGTATTCGTTATAATACAGCTACACGTTTAAAAACCCCGTTAGTATTCAAACCAACCCAACACGCCCTAGCAAAGCTCTGAAACTGCACAGATACACACCTACGTATGTTCCACTCTTTAAATAAACTATTACTCTGGCGATACTCTACGGAACTGAGTAAAACCTTACGAAATTATCTTCAATCGATAATAGAATCACTAGTTCCAGTGGTAATTCAATGCTAATGTTGAACCGGAATCTTACCACTCCCAACCGACTGCGCTCAGAGCGACGTCTAATTATAGAAAACTGTCCGTACTAGGCTCTGACTAAACTTGAATTGCCAATAAAACAATGTTATAACCTTTAACCCGAATAAATGAATAGCGATAGCTCACTTGTAAAAGCAGTATACGAGTAATTCTCAACTTCTGCCGTCGCGATTTGAAATAGCGGCGCCGGACGGGGTGGCCGAGCGGTTCTAGGCGCTTCAGTCCGGAACCGCGTAACTGCTACGGTCGCAGGTTCGAATCCTGCCTCGGGCATGGATGTGTGTGATGTCGTTAGGTTAGTTAGGTTTAAGTAGTTCTAAGTTCTAGGGGACTGATGACCTCAGAAGTTAAGTCCCATAGTGTTCAGAGCCATTTGAACCATTTTTTGTTCGAAATGCGTTGACCCGTAAAGTACTGCAGAAAACGATTTTCGGTACGTTCCGATGCATACCAAAAACTACCGAAGAACCTGCCATGTTCCTTTGCGTTCCTATTTTCTTGAATTGCAAAATTCTTTGGGAGAGTGATAAAAACATTAAATAGGTTTCTACTTAAAATGCGCTGCTGGTCATGAACCTCCAAAATACAGGGTGTCCCGGGTTCGATTCCCGGCGGGGTTCAGGGATTTTCTCTGCCTCGTGATGGCTGGGTGTTGTGTGCTGTCCTTAGGTTAGTTAGGTTTAAGTAGTTCTAAGTTCTAGGGGACTGATGACCATAGATGTTAAGTCCCATAGTGCTCAGAGCCATTTGAAATACAGGGTGAGTCAGGAGGAAAGGTACGTGTTTTGACGGATTCTGTCAAAAAAACTTGATGTGGACATATACCCTATTCCGAATGGTTTCCAAGATAGAATACTTTTAATATACATTTCTATTTATTTTCTGTATTATTCATAGTCATTGTTTACAACATACCATAGTAATATAGAGGGAGTTGAGAGGAATATTTTGATACAAGACGCTTGTGGTCTATCAAGTTGGAAAACTACCTCAAACTGGCCTACAAAAAGTACCTTAGCTACAGCGCGAGATTTTCAATACTCTCGCGATCTCTCCGCGCAAACTGTTGGTCCTAGACAAATCTTTTTTTGTAGCAAATTTAATTTAGTTTTATTGTATACTGAGACACGTTTTCGTTGGAGTGCGCGGTTTTCGAGTTATTAAAGAAAAACGTGATATTAAACGTGTTCTATCTCGGAAACCATTCGTAATAGGGCATATGTCAATATGAAGTTTTTTGTTCAGAATCATTAATACCAACGCGCCTCAAAGTATGTACCTTTCCTCCTGACTAACCCTATAGATAATTATTAACTCCAGGTGAAGTGGTTGTCTTGTTTCATGGCCGATGTTTGGGTTTAACTTTCGAAAGTACAACATACAGTTCCTGAGCGCTCACTTGTTACACGGGAGCGCCAAAGAAACTGGTATAGGCATGTGTATTCAAATACAGTGATATGTAAAGAGGCAGAATACTGCGCTCCCGTGGGTAACATCTATATAAGACCAGTGTCTGGCGCAGCTGTTCGATCGGCTACTGCTGCTACAACGGCAGGTTATCCAGATTTAAGTGAGTTTGAACGTGGTGTTACAATCGGCGCACGAGCCATAGGACACAGCATCTCCGAGGTGCGATGAAGTGGGGATTTTCTCGTACAACCATTTCACGAGTGTATCGTGAATATTAAGAATCCGGTAAAACATCAAATCCCCGACATCGCTGCGGCCGGAAAAAGATCATGCAAGAACGGGACCAACGACGACTGAAGAGAATCGTTCAACGTGACAGAAGTGCAACCCTTCGAAGCAAATTGCTGCACATTTCAGTGCTGGGCTATCAAAAAGTGTCAGCGTGCGAACCATTCAACGAAACATCATCGATATGGGTTTCCGGAGCCGAAGGCCCACTCGTGTACTCTTGATGACTGCACGACACAAAGCTTTACACGTTGCATGGGCCCGTCAACATTGACGTTGGACCGTTGATGACTGGAAACGTGTTGCCTGCTCGGACGAGTCTAGATTCAAATTGTATCGAGCGGATGGACGTGAACGGGTATGGAGACAACCTCACGAATCCATGGACCCTGCATGTCAGCAGGTGACTGTTCAAGCTGGTGGAGGCTCTGTAATGATGCAGTTGGGGTGATATTGGACCTCTGATACGTCTAGATACGATTCTGACAGGTGACACGTACTTGGGCATCCTGTCTGATCATCTGCATCCATTCATGACCATTGTGCATTCCGACGGACTTGGGCAATTCTAGAAGGACACTGTGTTACGCCACACGTCCCCTACACCGCAACCGACAACGCTGCCTGTTACATACGTTGAGGCAGCGAGGAACATGACGGACGCGGACGTTGTTCCGTACCAGTTACCGACCCCGGTGGGCCCGGTTTCTGCGCCCACGACGACGCAACCTCCATGGGAAACGTTGCCGTGCTCGACAGCAGCGACCACGTCTGCACTCCAGCCGTGTGAGGAAAGAGAGTACCAGAAGATCGATTTGAGCTCAGACACGGAGATGCGGGAGGTGCCTACTGCTTGCCGTGATCCACAGGACGAGGACACGTAAGTAGAAGTCTCCCAAGCAATGAAAGAAGAGGAGGTTGTCTGCAGGCAATGTTTCGCGAGATATTTACGCGTTGCAGGAGGATGAGGAAAATTCATCTGCGCCCCGGGCTGTGGACCTCACTCCAGCGGTTCCCGGTTCGGTGCTGGCAGCATCCGCCCAAAGACAAAGCCTAGGTGACGATGCTCAATTGACCGACGAGTCCCCTGGCGATTTTGCGGGTAAGACAGCAGATGAACGTCAGTGTCAATGACATTAGTTCCGCGATCAAAACCCAGCTGTTGAAGGACAAGATTCGGGCGGCGGACATTGATATCGCGTTCCTTCAAGAGGTACGGCCTGATCTGCGCCTGGATGTTTACAGATACGCGTCTTACGTCAACCCAACTTCCGACGGTGGTGGCCATACTACTACCCGAAGGCATCGAACCAACGGATATTCAGTATTTGCCATCAGCGAGAGGCACTGCGCTCACTATCGGCGCAGTCCGCCTTGTGAATCTGTATGCCCCATCTGGTACTGCGAAGCGTCGAGAGCGAACACTCTATTACTCCACTGAGGTAGCTCCATTGTTTCAAGGCACTACAGAGTACTTCGTGGTGGGTGGGGACTTTAACAGCATCTGAGGATCAGATACCTCACCATGTCCCATGTCCCCTTCATGCTATGGTGAGGGATTTCGCTTTGCATGATACACGGACACTAATCCACAGTGACCGACGCGGATATACATACTTCACCAGGTACTGGGCCAGCAGGTTGGACAGGATTTACGCCTCCCGAGGTGTTGAACTGTGGCTCACTGCATTCACCTGCCTTCATCTGCCACGACAACAGACGAGGCGTAGTAGAGGACCTTGGACTCTAAACGTCAACATCTCCAGGAAGAGGCTTGCCGTGTAGCCGTCACTGATACCTGGCACAAATGTGAGCGACGGCGTCATACCTATGATTCCACAACACAATGGTGGAAATACCTGCTCTTCGCCGCATGCTCATGGCATATGGACGAGACAGGGCGCTTTGGCTCCGATCGACCTCTGAGTTTTATTACACGGTCTTGCGAGAACTAGCGTAGCAAGAACCTTCGTCACAGCGCCAAATGGACGTTCACCGGACACAGGCACGGCTTCTACAGATCACGGCTGACAGATTAGACGGCACGCAGATTCGAGCGAGACTGCAAGATTCCATCCCAGAGGAACGTACTTCTCTTTATCACATTGTCAGAGAACGGAGACACCGTAAGAGACGACTCATCACAGCAGTTATTTCTGCGGACGGGCAACGCGCAGAGACACACAACGCCATCTCCCGTGCCCTCGCGGATTATTACCGCACTAACCTATCAAGTATATCAACGGCGTGACAATAACATTGAGGACGTCCTGCACGACCTGCCACCTTCGGGTAGGGCTCAAGGCGACGCCACATTCTTGGAGGCCGTCACGTGGGAAGAAATGCACATGACCCTGTCGCGGGGCGCGAGAAACAAATCCCCTGGACCTTACGGTCTTCCGTTTGAATTTTATAGCACCTTTTGTGACGTGATGGAAGAAGTTTGGCGGCAAATGTGCTGCGAACTCCTGGATCAGGACTTTCGCGTCCCCCCCCTCCCCCCCCCCCCCCCGGGTTTTTGGAGGGCATGATCATCCCTGTGCCAAAACCAAACGGGGGAGGGGGGGGGGGGAGACCGCAAGACTTCCGGCCGTTGGTTGACGTTAGTGAATTCGGATTACAAGCTGTTCTCCCTCATTCTTCATGCTCGCTTCCTCGCTATTGTCAAAGATGCCATTCATGCCGACCAAACATGTCTCGGAGTTGGCAGTAATATACACATGGCGTTAAACTCGTATAGAGGTGTGGCGGCGCTCTACATCTACATCTACATCTATACTCCGCGAGCCACCTTATGGTGTGTGGCGGAGGGTACTTACTGTACCACTATCTGATCCCCCCTTCCCTGTTCCATTCACGAATTGTGCGTGGGAAGAACGACTGCTTGTAAGTCTCCGTATTTGCTCTAATTTCTCGGATCTTTTCGTTGTGATCATTACGCGAGATATATGTGGGCGGTAGTAATATGTTGCCCATCTCTTCCCGGAATGTGCTCTCTCGTAATTTCGATAATAAACCTCTCCGTATTGCGTAACGCCTTTCTTGAAGTGTCCGCCACTGGAGCTTGTTCAGCATCTCCGTAACGCTCTCGCGCTGACTAAATGTCCCCATGACGAATCGCGCTGCTTTTCGCTGGATCATGTCTATCTCTTCTATTAATCCAACCTGGTAAGGGTCCCATACTGATGAGCAGTACTCAAGAATCGGACGAACAAGCGTTTTGTAAGCTACTTCTTTCGTCGATGAGTCGGCATGCCCCCTAGAAGGCGCCCTCATGGCAGTTGATCCAGACCACACATTTGACCGAGCTGAGCACCATTTCTTGCAGAAAATGGGACTGTCCCCAATATCGGCAGGTGTGGTTCTCCGTCCCATCCACGGAGCCTCTTCCACAGTCCTTGTTAATGGCTACCGCTTGCCAAAGCTCACAATTGAGCACTCAGTGTCCTCTGTCAACCTTTCTCTTCGCCGTTGCCCTCGAGCCTGCACTTCATGGTCTACGACAGCGTTTGGAGGGCATTCGCTTTCGCAATGCGCATTTAAATGTTGTGCCTGGCGACGTCGGCAGAAGACATAAGTACGGCGATCGCGTGGCTTCAGCGATACGGCGAGGTGGCCAGAAGCCGTATCAACCTTCGAAAGTCGCACTACATGGATGTAGGCAGGGGACTGAATATGAGTAGGCCAGTGCCCATTACCAAAGTCCTGGCGATAAAATGTTTGGGAGTGACCTTCCGTGGGAAGGTACAGCGTACAGCAGCAGATAAGTATCGCAGACTACTTAATGTGATCCGCACGCAAGTTCGTCTCCATAACTTTCGAACACTTGACTTGATCATGCGGGTACATTTTGTCAACGTCTACCTCGCTCCGAAACTTAATCATTACACACACGTTCTCCCAATGGCCGCTACGGTAGCTGCCAAGTTCCAGGTGGCCTTAGGTCATTTTGTCAGCAGGGTAGGATGTTCAAAACCAGTTACGAGGCGATAACGTTACCCACACATGCAGGCGGCATTGGAATGATAAACGTACACAACAGGGCGTGCGCTCTCTTCCTGCGGACGATGCATCGCCTACGTACTTCGGACAAGGACACGCTTCCTGGTACACTGATTCAGAAGGTAGTACCTCCATCCCTCCGGCCGCCGATTCCGGTTGGACGTATCGCGCCAGCACTGTGTCACATTCGCACCCATCTGGTCGACACGAGTTGCAACACCGAAAATGCAGGATGCGTGGCACCTGCTACCGATTTTTCTGAATTGTATGTAAATATTTATAATTTAAATGCTTTCTTTTAATAAGTAAGGGCATTGCTTCACTGTTTGTGTAAATTTATGTAGAAGTCTGTTGACATTTCATTGTATTTATCTATGTTTTACTGTGAAACTTATAAGCTCTGGGAAAAAGCCAAAGGAATTGTTATTTGCAGCGACTAGCAACGATAATAGCAGTGCTTGTGCGTTGTAAAATCTTTTGGTGGGGAGCTGTTGCGCGGAGCGTGCTGAGAGAGAGGGAGACGAGTTCCAGCGCTTGTAGTGTGCTGAGGTGTGGTGTTAACGCTCTCGCAGTAGAGAGTACCATTTTCGGCGGCATCGTGTACGCGCGCCGGCCAGATGTCTAATAGCAGGAGTACGGACGTGGACGGGCGGAAGAGGCTGTATTAATTACGATTGCCCGTTCCCGTAATTAGCTGTGGCTCCACAAGATGCTAGTCTTCAACAACAGCAGCAGTTCCAGCAACGCAGACTCGTCATCGGCTCCGAGTTTCGTCGCATGCACAGCACTGAAGTAAGACTGTTCATTGGTAAAAGTACAGGGTGATTCAAAAAGAATACCACAACTTTAAAAATGTGTATTTAATGAAAGAAACATAATATAACCTTCTGTTATACATCATTACAAAGAGTATTTAAAAAGTTTTTTTTTCACTCAAAAACAAGTTCAGAGATGTTCAATATGGCCCACTCCAGACACTCGAGCAATATCAACCCGATACTCCAACTCGTTCCACACTCTCTGTAGCATATCAGGCGTGACAGTTTGGATAGCTGCTGTTATTTCTCGTTTCAAATCATCAATGGTGGCTGGGAGAGGTGGTCGAAACACCATATCCTTAACATACCCCCATAAGAAAAAATCGCAGGGGGTAAGATCAGGGCTTCTTGGAGGCCAGTGATGAAGTGCTCTGTCACGGGCTGCCTGGCGGCCGATCCATCGCCTCGGGTAGTTGACGTTCAGGTAGTTACGGACAGATAAGTGCCAATGTGGTGGCGCTCCATCCTGCTGAAATATGAATTGTTGTGCTTCTTGTTATGAATTGTTGTGCTTCTTGTTCGAGCTGAGGGAACAGCCAATTCTCTAACATCTCCAGATACTGTAGTCCAGTTACAGTAGCACCTTCGAAGAAAAAGGGACCAAAAACTTTATTGGCTGAAATGGCGAACAAATGTACAACTAAATGAAACTTTATAGCTCCCTTAATTCGCCGACAGATAGTGCTTAGCTCTGCCTTTTGTCGTTGCAGAGTTTTAAATTCCTAAAGTTGTGGTATTCTTTTTGAATCACCCTGTATTAACGGCTAACCCAGCAGCACAACTGAATGTGATTTGATTGATAAAATGTATTTAAATAATAATCAGTTAAACTGAGGGCGACTGTGTCCTCATTGCCCCCAGACATTGTTACCAAGCAGGGTCCTTGTTCCTTTTTTTCCCTTATTTGTAACCGAGTGTCATAAGAAACAAATTGAATAGTTACAGCCAGTTTATTAATGAATAGTTTCACTTTTAAGAATTTTAGCCCCAGTCTACTTGCAATTAACTGTTGTACAACAGACTAAAGTAAAGCAATTTCATTTTTCTAGTTCGAGAATGTATCACTGGAAAAAATCCAAATCTAAGGAAAATGCACAAATTAAGAGTGTGGAAGTTTTATTTATTTTACATATAGCTCGGAACACATGGCTGTTTGGTTTGGTACGTATTATAGTAATTAATTCTGTTCAAGTCAGTAAAAAAGGCTCAGTTGCTCAGACAATAATATTAAATCCAATTTGCATAATAAGTAACTGAAAAGTAAAAAGTGCCTGCTTTTTTTTCTAAATTTCTTTGATGGCGTTATGCTGAAGTCACTGAAAGTCATTGTTCACGTAACGAAGTTCAATATGAACACACAGTTTAATTACATGTTTTCAAATCATTACTCAATTGCCTTTTTCAAAATTTAATGCCAAACATAACGTAAGAGTGACCTCTCAGTTTTCTTTATCATTACATACTCACTTAAGATTAGTGTCAAAAAACGTGACAACCCTCAGTTGCCACGTCAGTGTTTAATAATACATATTTTTCTTTCCCATTATCTTGTACAGGATTTTGGATGTAAATTGCCCTAGTGGGCTGGCGACCGTTAATTATTTCCTTTTCGTTCATTAGTGTAACTTTTGAATTCACGACCAGTGGTACCCTTTTTCTGTCTAGTGTTGTTTATGAGTGAATGCACAAAATAACTTTCATTTTTTCAAATTATATCCTTGTTCGGTTTAATTTCTTTTTACTTTTATTAGACTTTTCCATCGGAAGGGTCTGTTGTACTCTTTCCTCCTACTTATCGGTATTATTTCCTCGGGAAAGACAGCATTATCCAATTAGTACAAAATCCATTAGGCATACACGCGATCCACGGTCATATTTTATATCGCAAGCAGGATAGGCCGATTAGTAAGGGGGAGGTTACAGAGTTATCTGTTGGATGTCCTACCGACCACGCGGGATCGTAGAACCAAGGACTTCTACTGCTACTTTCAACGGACGCTGCCTGCTAATGTGGTGGAACGACGCCATCCGGTGGTTGGCTGGAAACGGGTGTAAAGTTAACATACACTCGCCTTTCCTTCCCACCACGGTCAGGGCGCTGTGGTATGTGATGACGACTGAAAAAATTTCCCACCCGACAACTCTTACACATGATACATCTTGCCGAGGACCCTCTCTGCCCCATACGCGCCGCTGTCGACACCGACATCCACCGTTTCGTTTGTGGTGCGGCTGCCGACTGCTGACTCCTCACACGGCGCATGTTGGCATTGTTGCTGCGACGGACACCTCAGTCTGTAGAGCCCACCGAACTGATGCATCCCGACGTCACTTACTTCCCTGCTACACGTCCCATAACGCCACGGTGTTTAGTGAGAGCGTTGCAGGGCTGTTAGATTTTTGGCATTATTTAACGAGCAACTACACGATTTTACGCCGCAAAGCACCGTATGGTTCGCTTACTGCGAATTACTTGGGGTTGTTGTTTACGCACCCTTCAGACCATTGGGGTGTACCAGGTGTGAGGAGAGACTGACATATAGCACATGATGGACTGATGAGATACATCAACGGTAATTATGGGGTGTTTCAGCCTCGCTGAACGAGAAGACGACCAGGACATCACGCAGTCTGGCAGCTGTGGACACCATGAGAACATAACAAAAAAATGAAAAACAAAATATAATAAAAGTATTGTACCCTTCCCTTTATTATTTTCCTTTCCTTTAATAAAACGTTCAGATGCGTATTTAACTTGTGTTCGCGGGCGGAATCTGAAGTGGTGGCAAACAACCGTCCTAGTTAGCTTTTAGGATGAAAGTGGTGGTGCACTAGCTTTGTTTTTGATTTTAGGTTAGATAGATTTTTGGGGATAGTATCGGTGATAGGGGCCGACGCCTTGAGTGGAAGAGGTTTAAGGAATAGAAAATATTTAAAAAATAAATAAATGAAAGGTAAGGCGACCGCTCGTCTTAAGCGGGAAATTCGGGTACGAGGCCCGGTCTGGCGCAAATTTTCATTGCCGTCATTCCATTATAAAGCCGATTATTGTCCATATTCGCAGTTGCAGATACTTTTAATGTACCGGTTTATTTTGATCTGGCAGGCTGTCAATTCTCTGGTGTACAAATTGTGTACATATACGACACTTACTTGTGAGAGAGTGTAGTTTTCTCGTATTTCTGTACTCATTATGAGATTTGTATTGCTGTTTCGTCTATTTACAAATGTTATTTGAGGAGTATAAGGTCCCCTCCTCGTTATTTACGAAAAATAAGTTTGACAATTCCTTCTCAAAATGTGCTCTTCGAATCGCTTTGTGTAAGTTGACTTAATGTGCTACTTGCGTGTCGTGTTTGTTGTGCCGTTATCGTGTCGACCTTGTTAAATGTTATCTCAGCAAGACTGCACTAAACGTCAGGAGACAAGACGGACCTATCTAATTGTTTTATTTTATCATTACCTATCGATGCTATTTTAATTTTCTTCATCCTTTATTCCATGTGTAATTGTCGTTGTATGATTGTGTGGGTGTCTGAAAATTATGAAGCATGGAGACAGAAAGGAACGGGGAATGATAGTAACGGAGCGAAAGAGTTGGCTGGGAGTTTCAAACTCAACGAATCTATCTCACCCTCTCTCCCGCCCACCACCATCCCCCCTCCTTTTTCAATGTAGTAATCGTTTTCTCGTCATCGTCATTTTACACACGGTAGAGAAGTAAAGAGTACTATAAAGCGAAGCTTGAGGCGACTGAGTGTTTGGACATTTCAAACCCTACCAATTTCTCCCCTCTACTTTTTGAACACAGGAACTATTCTTTGGCTAATCACAATAGCTTCGTATCGCCCAAAAGCCTGGAGAAAGTTTTTCAATTGGACACCCCTTCGGCGAGTTGGGTATGGCGAACCTAGTCCAGTTATCCAACCAGGGAAAGGGGACCTACAGTCTAACGTGCAATTCGAACCACGTGTTCTTTATGGTTATTCACCCTTTTAGTGCCAAATACGATCTGATCGTGATCCAGATTTTCGGCGAAAAATGCCAGTAACGATCTGATCGTGATGCCTTTCTCATTCGCTAGGAAATACTAACAACTATGCCTTCAAGCGTGGAAAAAATGAATGAGAAAGGCATCACGATCAGATCGTTACTGGCATTTTTCGCCGAAAATCTGGATCACGATCAGATCGTATTTGGCACTAAAAGGGTTCACGTCGTTGAGAGGTGAAGACCAGATAAAGCGTAGAATGAAGAATGTGTAATAACACTGGTATTCCATCCCACGACCTCTTGGTTACCAGTCTCGCGCTTTATCGTGCGACCACCAGTATCGACGTTTTCTAGATAGCTTGGTGTGAGACATGCTAGACATCTTAACTGAATTTTAACTTGAATCTGAAACTTGAACTACTGCGTGTTATGGAACCACTGGTATTTATTGCGTTTTACAAATGAGTACTGGAGCATTTGACTCGGTTCTAATCGCGCTAATGAATGCTCTACATCAGATCAGTTTTCTCGAGACTGGTGACAGATTGAGACCTCCACCCGAGTCTAAAGAAAAACTCGACATGTTAGCTACATTTGATGCACAACAACATATTACGCAGTATGCACCAAACTAGAAAATCATAGCGCCCCCTATTTCTCACTGCAAACTGTTTCGAATTTCTCGCAGTGTCCTTACTTCCATGTGAATATCACGATAGCTATGGCCATTAACGAAATGATGGTCACATCACCATGAACCTGACATAGAAAGCTACAAATAACGCAAAAATGAGAATTTTTTACCGAATAGTTTCCGCAAAATCATTTCAGAAATATTACTCGGCGCGCGCCTCGATTCTGTCAGCGCCGATCGGTGGCAAACACTTCGGCTAAGCCCTTCTGTATAAACGAATGAACTGGCTCAGTGCTTTGGATGAAAACTGGTCCCTACGGATATCCGTATACTGCACGGACTCTACGAATGGAGTGGCCGTTGTGGGGCATTGTTGGCGTTCACGCTGGTGGCATTTGACGTTTGTTGTTCCAGTCTTCACTGTTCGTGTCATATTTCTTACGAAAATATGTTTGTTTGAACATTTCTTACCTGTTGCATGATGGTGGAAGTTTTCCTGCAAATACTAATACAGTAAAATGGCAACACTACTTACACAAAAAAAAACAACAGAAATCAAAACCGAATATAGTTGAACTAATTCGCATCATGGCCCGCCCGGTTGGCCGTGCGGTCTAACGCACGGCTTTCCGGGCGGGAAGGAGCGCCTGGTCCCCGGCACGAATCCGCTCGGCGGATTTGTGTTGAGGTCCGGTGAACCGGCCAGTCTGTGGATGGTTTTTAGGCGGTTTTCCATCTGCCTCAGTGAATGTGGCTGGTTCCCCTCATTCGGCCTCAGTTACACTATGTCGGCAATTTCTGCGCAAACAAGTTCTTGGTTCAAGTGGCTCTGAACACTATGGGACTTAACATCTGTGGTCAAATGGTTCAAATGGCTCTGATCACTATGGGACACAACATCTGTGGTCATCAGTCCCCTAGAACTTAGAACTACTTAAACCTAACTAACCTAAGGACATCACACACATCCATGCCCGAGGCAGGACTGCGACCGTATCGGTCACGCGGTTCCAGACTGAAGCGCCTAGAACCACACGGCCACACCGGCCGGCAAAACAAGTTCTCCACGTACGCGTACACCACCATTACTCTACCACGCAAACATACGGGTTACACTCGTCTGGTGTGAGACGTTCCCTGGGGGGTCCACCAAGGGCCCTGGGTTCGGTGTGGGGCGGCGGAGTAGGGAAGTGGACTGCGGTAGTCGTCGTGGGGTTGTGGACCACTGCGGCTGCGGCGGGGACGGAGCCTCTCCGTCGTTTCTAGGTCCCCGGTTAACATACAATACTATACAATACAATTCGCAACATGAAGCAACGGCCAGATTGACATAAGTCGTTTTCCAAATGGAATAATTTCGTCTACTTCAATGAAGTACAATAGAGTCCCGTTAATGTAAATTATTGGGACCGGACCTTGTTCGGATTACCGATTTGTTCGGATTAGCCGGAATTACGGTGAAGAATTTCTAGAATGAAGTATACCAAGCAGATAAGTAGGTACACCATGGTAACGAGTATGGGAACAGTGGCTCACTCTCTGCCCTTGTTGTTGTGCATTGTTGAGACCTTTGTAGTGTCTGAAGTCAGTGCACTGCTAGTTGGCTCGGAAAGCGCTTGGTTATGTTAGTTATCGATCGCTGGCACGCATAACAGTTGTATTGTATTCGTTCAGGTGTAGTGGCGTACGTATTTTCGCCATGAGTAAACGGAAACGTACAACGTTAACTCTCAAAGAAGAACTAAATGCTGTGAAGCGGATAGACAGTGGTGAGAATGTATCTAAACTGGCAACAACGGAATTGGGTGCTGGTAAAGCAACCATTTGTGATTGGAAGAAGAACCGAGTGAAGCTCGAACAGTCCTGTGCAACGTCTTCGGTAAAACACTCGAAATTCGGCAGACTTTGAAACAGTCCCAGTACGATAAAGTGGATGAAGCTCTTTTCCTTTGGTTTACGCAGAAAGAGAAAGGGGAACTCCGTTGAGTGGAGCACTGGTTCAGGAGAAGGCTGTCTACCTGAACAAGTTAATGAATGGTGATGAGTCTTTTAGTGCGAGTACGGGTCGGTTGGATAGATCCAAAAAACGTAATGGAATCCGTCAGCTAACAATTACTGGAGAGAAGCTTTCTTCTGACCGTGATGCAGGGAAGGAATACTTGGGTGAGTCTGAAAAAAATAAGAGAGGGAAACTACTCTCCCCAGCAAATTTATAACGCTGACGAAACTGGCGTTAATTTTAGGGCATTGCCAACAAAAAGCTTGGCATCAAAAGCAGAAGACCAAAGTCCTGGTTTTAAAATGTGCAAATGCCGTGTGATTTTATACCGTGCAGCAACGCTGCTGGTTATCACAAGCTGCCTTTAATGCTGATCGGCAAATCTGCTAGGCCCAGAGCTTTTAAAGACTGCTACATGAAGTCCCTGCTCGTATATTATCGCAACCAGAAAAAAGCATGGATGGGTGGTAAGCAGTTCAAAGAATCGTTTCACGGCGAATTTGTTCCCTCTGTTCGACGGTTTTCTAAGGAAAATCGTTTGTCTCCCCGTGCAATCCTGATAACGCGCCATATCACCCCAACACTGAGGAATTATGTGATGGAGAAATTGTGGCGAAATGGTTATTGTGGCGAAGTTTTTGCCGCCGAGTGTTACACCACTTCTACAGCCAATGGACCAGGGTGTACTGCAAACATTAAAACTGATTTACAGAAAACAGTTTTTAAGAATGCTGGTCGAAGATGATGGCATTCCTTTCGTGGACAAAATAAAAAAGAACAATGTGAAGGATGTTGTTTAATGGGCCCTTGAGGCATGGCAGAATGTTTCAGGAAATACTCTGAGAAAATCGTGGAGAAAACTGTGGGCATCTCTTGAATTTCAGGACAACTAGTTGAAAATGAAGGGGAAAATCTACTACAAATGATACAGACAATCCCTGGATGTGAAGAAGCAAGTGAAGGAAACGAAGATGGGTGGATGACAGCGGACGGGGCATGTGTGGCGAACCTTGCTGATGCTGATTCGGTTGCTGCTGTGACTGAAGACCAGGAAGAAGTGGACTGCTGTGACGGGAGTGGCAAAGAGCCTGAAAGCGACAAAGGAGGGCTGGTGCCACACTGTGACGCAGCAGAAGCCCTTCACCTCGGGCCACGTTATTTGGAGCAACAACCCACTGCTACACCTGCTGATTTAATGTTTATGAGACGATGGCGCAACTATTCGTCATATAACAGACTGTCTTTATTACGCCAATAAACAATAACTGAGTCTTTGTCACCTAAAACGTAGGGATAAAATGTGCACTGCATTTTTGGAAGTAAGTTTGACAGCTTTTCTTTCATTGTTATTCATTGTTTAAACCTAATGTTTTCTTGCCAATTTTTCTAGTACATGTTTACTGTACTGTGTAAATTAAAAGAGTGTGTATGTACAGCAGTTTACCGCAGTGTTTTCTATAGCCGGCCGCGGTGGTCTAGCGGTTCTAGGCGCGCAGTCCGGACCCGCGCGACTGCTACGGTCGCAGGTTCGAATCCTGCCTCGGGCATGGATGTGTGTGATGTCTTTAGGTTAGTTAGGTTTAAGTAGTTCTATGTTCTAGGGGACTGATGACCACAGCAGTTGAGTCCCATAGTGCTCAGAGCCATTTTTTTGTTTTCTATACTTAGACCAACATTTTTCATGTTCGGGTTAACCGAACGTTCGGATTGCCGGGGTTCGGGTTAGCGGGACTCTGCTGTAGTGTGGTTCCACTTTATTGTGTTACTTATCGTTCCTGAAACAGCCAAAAAAAGGATCAGAAAATACAGGTGTGGCTGTTTATGCTAGCACATGCCGTGGATATCACTCAGCACGGGATAGCCAGCACCATACGGGACAATTCCACAACCAAAGACTTCGCAAGGAAGTTTTGCACGCTCCCTACTGTTTCAAACCACTCCGAAACCTCATCCGCTGATTCATTCTGTTTATAAACTAAATATTAATTTTTTTCTTAAAAGCCATTAGTAATTTGAGGTTTCTCTATTAATACAAATATCCTTGGTTCTTAAACTCTTTATAATACACATTGTTAAAGTTCTCTGAAGCAGGAATAAAAACTACAAAAAAACATTGCGATGCTTCAGTTTTCCACCCGGCTATGACTGACAACATGTTTCTAGGTTGGATACATTTTCTGAAGGATGTATTTTGGCGATGAATTGAATCATTTACGAGGTGTGCGACAATAAAGTAATGAGGCTGATTTTCTTTGCAAGATGTGGCAACTCTGCAGGCTTGCGTAGCCACAATATCTTTGACCTTGGTCTATAAGCTGCTTCTAGTCCAAGCGGCACATCGATGCAACTGCTCAGTCGTGAGTTGTGCTGTAGTAAGTTAACACGTGTTTGTGTCACGGAAATGGAACCACATAATACTGCGCAACGGTATGCCATTTCTTTTTGCGTTAAATTGGGTGAAAATGCGACGACAACTTACGGTAAGCTTCGGAAGGCTTTTCAGTACGAGCCAGAGACAAAACGCCAAAGTTGGCAATGGTGCTCAAAGGGATCACCCAGACCAAAAAAAGCTCGCATGCCAAACTCAAAAGTGAAATGCATTCTTGTGCGCTTCTTTGATTCCGAGGGAATTGTTCATAAAGAGTGGGTGCCTCCTGGACAAACAATTAACCAATATTTCTACAAAGACATTTTAGAAACACTTCGTAAGAGAGCTTTTCGTGTCCATGCCAATATTGCTGATAATTGGATTCTGCATCACGATAATGCGCCATCCCGTACTGCTCTGTCAGTACAGCAATTTTTAACCTCAAACCAAATTTCAGTACTACCACAGACACCTTATTCACCAGATATCACTCTGTGCGACTTTTCTCTATTTCCAAGAGTCAAAATGGCGGTCAAGGAGACCATTTTCAAACAGCACAAGATGTCCAAAAAGCTGTGACGAGGGTCTTGGAGGATATTGCAGAAGATGAGTTCCAGAAATGTCACCATCAATGGCAGAAGCGCTGGAAAAAGTATGTGCAATCAGAAGGGAACTACTTTGAGGGAAACAACGCTAAACTAGACTAAAACGGTAAGCAATTTTTTTTCACATCAGTCTCATTACTGTATTGTCGCACCTCGTATTCTTAAACGTAGATCGTCAAAAATAGATGAAAAAAGTGTTACCATCATTTCTCAGGGTATCTAATCGAACGAACAGCACCCCTACATCGACCCTTCTCATGTTGATTGGAGGAAGCCATCGCATTGTATTTATTTTTTCTTCGGTCGTCTAAGTGGTAGTAATTTGTTGCGATCCATTCGCTTAATTCTACACTCCTGGAAATTGAAATAAGAACACCGTGAATTCATTGTCCCAGGAAGGGGAAACTTTATTGACACATTCCTGGGGTCAGATACATCACATGATCACACTGACAGAACCACAGGCACATAGACACAGGCAACAGAGCATGCACAATGTCGGCACTAGTACAGTGTATATCCACCTTTCGCAGCAATGCAGGCTGCTATTCTCCCATGGAGACGATCGTAGAGATGCTGGATGTAGTCCTGTGGAACGGCTTGCCATGCCATTTCCACCTGGCGCCTCAGTTGGACCAGCGTTCGTGCTGGACGTGCAGACCGCGTGAGACGACGCTTCATCAAGTCCCAAACATGCTCAATGGGGGACAGATCCGGAGATCTTGCTGGCCAGGGTAGTTGACTTACACCTTCTAGAGCACGTTGGGTGGTACGGGATACATGCGGACGTGCATTGTCCTGTTGGAACAGCAAGTTCCCTTGCCGGTCTAGGAATGGTAGAACGATGGATTCGATGACGGTTTGGATGTACCGTGCACTATTCAGTGTCCCCTCGACGATCACCAGTGGTGTACGGCCAGTGTAGGAGATCGCTCCCCACACCATGATGCCCGGTGTTGGCCCTGTGTGCCTCGGTCGTATGCAGTCCTGATTGTGGCGCTCACCTGCACGGCGCCAAACACGCATACGACCATCATTGGCACCAAGGCAGAAGCGACTCTCATCGCTGAAGACGACACGTCTCCATTCGTCCCTCCATTCACGCCTGTCGCGACACCACTGGAGGCGGGCTTCACGATGTTGGGGCGTGAGCGGAAGACGGCCTAACGGTGTGCGGGACCGTAGCCCAGCTTCATGGAGACGGTTGCGAATGGTCCTCGCCGATACCCCAGGAGCAACAGTGTCCCTAATTTGCTGGGAAGTGGCGGTGCGGTCCCCTACGGCACTGCGTAGGATCCTACGGTCTTGGCGCGCATCCGTGCGTCGCTGCGGTCCGGTCCCAGGTCGACGGGCACGTGCACCTTCTGCCGACCACTGGCGACAACATCGATGTACTGTGGAGACCTCACGCCCCACGTGTTGAGCAATTCGGCGGTACGTCCACCCGGCCTCCCGCATGCCCACTATACGCCCTCGCTCGAAGTCCGTCAACTGCACATACGGTTCACGTCCACGCTGTCGCGGCATGCTACCAGTGTTAAAGACTGCGATGGAGCTCCGTATGCCACGGCAAACTGGCTGACACTGACGGCGGCGGTGCACAAATGCTGCGCAGCTAGCGCCATTCGACGGCCAACACCGCGGTTCCTGGTGTGTCCGCTGTGCCGTGCGTGTGATCATTGCTTGTACAGCCCTCTCGCAGTGTCCGAAGCAAGTATGGTGGGTCTGACACACCGGTGTCAATGTGTTCTTTTTTCCATTTCCAGGAGTGTATGTAGAAACTTAAGAATATGCGAACAAGTGTAAACGCCTGACCTGCTCCAGTCGCTACACTCTGTCAGGTACGGTCGTCGGCGACAAACGCGCCGTGTACGCGGCAGACGGGTTGATGAGAGAAGCGCGGTGCATCCGCCGCCGTTCTCCCACCAGCCGGACAAGTGTGAAGCGACCTCTAGTGGCCCGGGCAGCAAGCGCATCACAAGACGTCTGGAGGCGCCGGCGAACGACGTCTACTTTTTTGCTCTTACGTAAAGAGCGGTGTAGTCCGAGTACAGCGCCAACGACACTTTCTCGCTCTTGGGAATATCGAAGGTATACAGGCAGCGTAACAGGGAGCTATAGACAGAACCTTGCGGTACACCCGCTGTGTAGGCCTCGCTGTTGAGATACCTTCAGCAGGAGTATTGTGTGTGCGATCACGCAAGTATGAGACTGACGTGTGGTGTCGGTACCCCAATGTAAGGTGGCTTTAATTTCGCACCTTACAAGCACTCATCCACATACTTTGCCGTGATGTGCAAACACATTAGATATTATTTGATAGGTAGTACATTACCGAACTATCAGTTTAATAAGTCACAGCTGCAAAATACTAACGCGAATTCTTTACAGGCGAATGGAAAAATTGATAGAAGTCAACCTCGGGGAAGATCAGTTTGGATTCCGTAGAAATGTTGGAGCACGTGAGGCAATACTGACCTTACGCCTTATCTTAGAAGAAAGATTAAGGAAAGCCAAACCTACTTTTCTAGCATTTGTAGACTCAGAGAAAGCTTTTGACAATGTTGACTGGAATACTCTCTTTCAAATTCTAAAGGTGGCAGGGGTAAAATACAGAGAGCGAAAGGCTATTTACAATTTGTACAGGAACCAGATGGCAGTTATAAGAGTAGAGGGGCATGAAAGGGAAGCAGTGGTTGGGAAAGGAGTGAGACAGGGTTGTAGCCTCTCCCCGATGTTATTCAATCTGTATATTGAACAAGCAGTTAAGGAAACAAAAGGAAAATTCGGAGT
Organism: Schistocerca americana; assembly: GCF_021461395.2. NCBI lineage: Eukaryota > Metazoa > Arthropoda > Insecta > Orthoptera > Acrididae > Schistocerca > Schistocerca americana. The sequence continues at coordinate 238,703,371 of NC_060125.1, read as the reverse complement.
AGGAATTAAAATCCATGGAGAAGGAATAAAAACTTTGAGGTTCGCCGATGACGTTGTAATTCTGTCAGAGACAGCAAAGGACTTGGGAGAGCAGCTAAACGGAATGGACAGTGTCTTGAAAGGAGGATATAAGATGAACATCAACAAAAGCAAAACGAGCATAATGGAATGTAGTCGAATTAAGTCGGGTGATGCTGAGGGAATTCGATTAGGAAATGAGACGCTTAAAGCAGTAAATGAGTTTTGCTATTTGGGAAGCAAAATAACTGATGATGGTCGAAGTAGAGAGGATATAAAATGTAGACTGGCAATGGCAAGGAAAGCGTTTCTGAAGAAGAAAAATTTGTTAACATCGAGTATAGATTTAAATGTCAGGAAGACATTTCTGAAAGTATTTGTGTGGAGTGTAGCCATGTATGGAAGTGAAACGTGGACGATAAATAGCTTAGACAAGAAGAGAATAGAAGCTTTGGGAATGTGGTGCTACAGAAGAATGCTGAAGATTAGATGGGTAGATCACATAACTAATGAGGAGGTATTGAATCGAATTGGGGAGAAGAGGAGTTTGTGGGACAACTTGACTAGAAGAAGGGATCGATTGGTAGGACATGTTCTGAGGCATCAGGGGATCACCAATTTAGCAGTGGAGGGCAGCGTGGGTGGTAAAAATCGTAGAGGGAGACCAAGAGATGAATACACCAAGCGGATTCAAAAGGATGTAGGTTGCAGTAGTTACTCAGCGATGAAAAAGCTTGCACAGGATAGAGTAGCATGGAGAGCTGTATCAAACCAGTCTCAGGGCTGAAGACCACAACAACTTCATGTATATGAATATTTGAAGGAGACTGACATTGTGACGTACGCCTTGTAAATAACTGTTACCGGCCGCGGTGGCCGAGCGGTTCTAGGCGCTCAGTCAGGAACCGCGCGACTGCTATGGTCGCAGGTTCGGATCCTGCCTCGGGTATGGATGTGTGTGACGTCCTTACGTTAGTTAGGTTTCGGTAGTTCTAAGTTCTAGGGGACTGATGACCACAGATGTTAAGTCCCATAGTTCTCAGAGCCAGTTGAACCATTTTAAATAACTGTTAACGCTTATTGCATGAAAGGTGGTGGAGTGTCTTTACTATCATACTAGCAGAGGTTGGAACGCCAGTGCAAATGAAACGGCAGGAGGAACTCAAGCCCTGGGTGGAAGGCCCACACGGGTGCAGTGGTCCTACTTAAACACAGGAAGTAGGAAGACGGACATCTTCGCACCTAAGCGCTGGAGCACAATAGAGTCGCGACCGGCCGGTTTGGTAGCCGAACCTGAAGGATTATACTTCGAAAACTACGGAAACCTTGGTCGCAGTTGAGAGGAACAAAGAAGCGGCACCTCGGAAATCACACAGGCTGGTTATTTCCAAGGATTTTTACTCACTGTAAGAGTATAGGTTTTCCCTCCCAAACTTTCCGCACTGGACGACAAAAGACTAAAATATGGTTGGTAGGCGTTTAGAAGAATCTGTAGAGAGGGAGAATACTCCGTGGTTTCGCGAATATACACTCCTGGAAATTGAAATAAGAACACCGTGAATTCATTGTCCCAGGAAGGGGAAACTTTATTGACACATTCCTGGGGTCAGATACATCACATGATCACACTGACAGAACCACAGGCACATAGACACAGGCAACAGAGCATGCACAATGTCGGCACTAGTACAGTGTATATCCACCTTTCGCAGCAATGCAGGCTGCTATTCTCCCATGGAGATGATCGTAGAGATGCTGGATGTAGTCCTGTGGAACGGCTTGCCATGCCATTTCCACCTGGCACCTCAGTTGGACCAGCGTTCGTGCTGGACGTGCAGACCGCGTGAGACGACGCTTCATCCAGTCCCAAACATGCTCAATGGGGGACAGATCCGGAGATATTGCTGGCCAGGGTAGTTGACTTACACCTTCTAGAGCACGTTGGGTGGTACAGGATACATGCGGACGTGCATTGTCCTGTTGGAACAGCAAGTTCCCTTGCCGGTCTAGGAATGGTAGAACGATGGGTTCGATGACGGTTTGGATGTACCGTGCACTATTCAGTGTCCCCTCGACGATCACCTGTGGTGTACGGCCAGTGTAGGAGATCGCTCCCCACACCATGATGCCGGGTGTTGGCCCTGTGTGCCTCGGTCGTATGCAGTCCTGATTGTGGCGCTCACCTGCACGGCGCCAAACACGCATACGACCATCATTGGCACCAAGGCAGAAGCGACTCTCATCGCTGAAGACGACACGTCTCCATTCGTCCCTCCATTCACGCCTGTCGCGACACCACTGGAGGCGGGCTGCACGATGTTGGGGCGTGAGCGGAAGACGGCCTAATGGTGTGCGGGACGGTAGCCCAGCTTCATGGAGACGGTTGCGAATGGTCCTCGCCGATACCCCAGGAGCAACAGTGTCCCTAATTTGCTGGGAAGTGGCGGTGCGGTCCCCTACGGCACTGCGTAGGATCCTACGGTCTTGGCGTGCATCCGTGCGTCGCTGCGGTCCGGTCCCAGGTCGACGGGCACGTGCACCTTCCGCCGACCACTGGCGACAACATCGATGTACTGTGGAGACCTCACGCCCCACGTGTTGAGCAATTCGGCGGTACGTCCACCCGGCCTCCCGCATGCCCACTATACGCCCTCGCTCGAAGTCCGTCAACTGCACATACGGTTCACGTCCACGCTGTCGCGGCATGCTACCAGTGTTAAAGACTGCGATGGAGCTCCGTATGCCACGGCAAACTGGCTGACACTGACGGCGGCGGTGCACAAATGCTGCGCAGCTAGCGCCATTCGACGGCCAACACCGCGGTTCCTGGTGTGTCCGCTGTGCCGTGCGTGTGATCATTGCTTGTACAGCCCTCTCGCAGTGTCCGGAGCAAGTATGGTGGGTCTGACACACCGGTGTCAATGTGTTCTTTTTTCCATTTCCAGGAGTGTAATTCGTTTTCGGAATTACGATGGTGGGGAGCCGAGGCTTGCTGGGAAGCCAGCGCTGGAGAGACGAGGTCTTCCGTTGTGAGCGCCCGTGTTTGACGGTCGCTCGATAACAGCTTTGTTGGTACGGACGGACTTCACCTCCGGGTTGGAAGTCGTCGTTGAGTACGCGGCGTTCAGTAATTGAGAGCACTTCCTCTACCTATACTCACATGTTGAGACGTTATCTGGACTCCGTGCTTGTGGCTGGGAGAGGATATTAGTCAGAGGACCGCCTTCTGCTGTCTTGATGTTTGAAAGAGTTTATTTGTGGTTGGAGTTCTTCCATCGTCGCAGTAGAGTACGAGAACCATCACTTCACCGCACCGGACGCGGTACATATGGTGATATCGCAAATTGTTTCGGCTTATTAGAGCTATAAAAGCTAAGCAGCTGTGATCACGTTCGTTTATTTCCACTGAGGTTCCACACCACCGTAGATCATCTTTGAAAGTAGTGTCCTCTAGTGTTTGGTACGTAGATGATGTCAGTCATTTCGCATTATTGATACGAGGGTAATCCCAAAAGTAAGGTCTCCTATTTTTTATAAGTACATAGATCAGTTTGTTTCTACAATGGTTTACATCAGTTTACAGCTTGAAGATTTAGCTATTTTCCGACATAATCACCATTTCTGTCGATGCATTTTTATAGACGCTGTGGCAGTTTGTGTATGCCCATGTCATACCAGCTCACCGCCATGCTATTCAGAAAGTTATGAACCTCTTCTTTTGTCTCGTCGTCGGAGGTGAATCGCTTTCCGGCCAAACGTGCTTTTAACCTAGGGAATAACCCAGTGATAATCACTGGGGACCAAGTCAGGACTATAGTGTGGTGGTGGTGGTGGTGGTTAGTGTTTAACGTCCCGTCGACAACGAGGTCATTAGAGACGGAGCGCAAGCTCGGGTTAGGGAAGGATTGGGAAGGAAATCGGCCGTGCCCTTTCAAAGGAACCACCCGGCATTTGCCTGAAACGATTTAGGGAAATCACGGAAAACCTAAATCAGGATGGCCGGAGACGGGATTGAACCGTCGTCCTCCCGAATGCGAGTCCAGTGTGCTAACCACTGCGCCACCTCGCTCGGTGACTATAGTGTATGTGGGTGATTGTGTTCCACTGAAACTGTTGCAGGAGAGCAACGGTTTGCCGAGCGATGTGTGGGCGAGCATTGTCATGAAGAATGTGTACGCTCTTGCTCAACATTCCTCTTCTCCGGTTCTGAATTGCCCGTTTGAGTTTTTTCAGAGTCTCACAGTACCTGTCAGCGTTAACTGCGGTCCCAGCGATTCAACTCCGACGACGAGGTGAAAGAAGAGGTTCATAACTTTCTAAACAGCATGGCGGCGAGCTGGTATGACATGGGCATGCAAAAACTGCCACGGCATCTACAAAAATGCATCGACAGAAATGGTGATTATGTCGAAAAATAGTTAAATGTTCAAGCTATAAACTGATGTAAACCATTGTAGAAATAAACAGGTCTGTGCACTTATAAAAAATAGGAGACCTTACCTGTGGGATTAGCGTCATATTAGACCGCTCAGTCATAATAAGGGGCAGAGTTGGGCAATTGATTAGTAATTTTACTTAGTAATTTAAACTTTGTAATATAAAGGTTTTTCTAATCTACAATAAATATATAAGCAGGAACAACGTTTGTCATTTAGTAGGATTAGTTGCCTTCATCATTCACTTATGTTTAGATGGTAATTTATAGAATTAAGAGATCCTAAGATCTGCTTCAGGTGGTAGTCAGACAGCGCCAAATCTTCATTTTAGCGATTATTCTCCGTTGCGCACACTCATTTTACACTCGCCTGGAGTAGCATCATGGACCAATACAAAAGTTTGTAGAGGAGGCCCTCGTACCAGGCGATGTCATAGGCCTTGGAGACGTCTGGAAGTACGGCCCCTGAGTACCCTTGACGCATGCTCTGTAAGGTGCATGGTGCTGGTGCGCGCTACGGTCGCGCCGAAAACCAAACTGCTCTGGTGGTGGTATTAAATTCTCTCTATGTACTTGTGCCAAAAGTATTTTAGTGTTCAGGCGTTCGAAGACTTCTGACATTGCAGGGAGGAAACGCAAAGGCCTGCAATTTTGTGGCAGTCTTGCATCCTTCCGTAGTTTAGGGATGTTTCCGAACAAAGGGGTAGTTGCCAGTTCTTAGTATATCATTAAATAGATCGGTAAGAGGTCGGAGGGTGGCAGGTGATAGTTCCCTGAGCATGGCGATAGCGTACTCAGCCCGGTCACATCCTCGTCTTCCTAGGATATGAGAGAGAGAGAGAGAGAGAGAGAGAGAGAGAGAGAGAGAGAGAGAGAGAGTTGGTGTTTTACCTGTACCTGGGTGATGGTTTCCATGGCGTCATCCAGTGCCGACTCCGTCGCAAAAAAGACGGACAAACTTGGCTGCACGTGTTGGGGGTGGGGTTCATCAATTAATCCTCAACTGGTGTGAAGTTGCCTGCGAATGTGTCAGCCACGGCTCTGACGTTGGGGTCATGTTCTGTATCTGGGTGTGACTATTCGAAATGATCTCAAATGGAATGATCGTATTACACAAGTAACGGGCTAGGCGAACTCTAGATTTCGGTTTATTGGTAGAATCTTGGAGCGATGCAGTCCTTCAACAAAGGAAATTGCTTGCAATACTTTAGTTCGTCCAATCTTCGAGTACTGTTCGTCTGTATGGGACCCTTACCAGTTGGATCTGATTCAAGAGATTGAGAAGGTCCAAATAAGAGCGGCAAGATTCGTGACTGGTACATTCAGTCATCGCGAGAGCGTTACAAATCTCATGGAAAGTTTGAAGTGGGATACACTTGCAGGTAGGCGACGCGCTAATCGGAGGGAGCTTCTCACCGAATTCCGAACTTCGCCGAGGATGTAGAGCATATATTATTACCACCAACTTTCAAATCCCGCAATGATCACCACTCAAAGATAAGGGAAATAAGAGTTCCTACTGAGGCGTTCAGACAGTCGTTTTTCCCTTGCGCGATCCGCGAGTGGAACAGAGGGGGGGAAATATGACTTTGGCGCGAATTGTGCCCTCCGCCACACACCGCTTGGTGGCTAGCGGAGTATACATGTAGATGTAGATGTTCGCAGACAACTTCTCTGCCGACTTGCAGGGAAGGAATACGTTGCCCTTTCCTGCTTTGCTGTACTATAGGCTATTTTTGTGGTTTTCTACCTTAATTTTACGTCTTGATTGATTACAATGACGTTTTGTGGCAGGCTGTCTTGTCACTTCCACTCTCGGAATACTCTGTACTTATAGGATATGGCTTCCAATATTTTTTTTTTTTTTGGGGGGGGGGGGCAGCCTTCTCGAACTACCATTCGGCCTTTGCTGTCCGCTGCGGGAGCTGCTTGCTGCATCAGATTTGTGAGCTGCCCTATCGTTTCGTCGGGTCCGACATCGTGTGTGTCAGGGACAGCATCGAGTCCTTTAGGCTCCGTCTTAACTGCTCCCTGTCCACTTTGACTAGCTCCTAGGTATTTTGGTGGCTCTATTCATCAATCTCTATGGCAAAAATAGCCGAGATATGATCTGATGAAGGGGCACATCTCGTCGTAGCGGTAATTAAGTGCCCAATACCCCTTACTATCGTTATGTCAAGCACATCAGCGTGTTCTTGTTATTAGGGTATATTGTGGCGTTATATGGCCGCAGGACAGCCGCACTGAGCTGCCTTACCATCCGTAGTAGGCGGCGATCATTCGTGGTCTGTGATCTAGAATTCCATTCTGTGTGTTCGGCACTGAAGTCCCCGACGACGAAGGGTTTCCTGCGAAGGGACATCAATGCCGCAAAGTCTGTTGGCTATAGGAGTCCTGTTGGTGGGCGACTTCCTGTCATGAATGTTATTTGGCCTAATGACGATGTTACTGCCACAGCAGTGGCCTCTGTTGTAGTGAGTGGCGGCAACTGTACTAACAAGGGGAACTCCCCATCGTGCCCCCCACAGATTTACTGGTAAGAGGACCCTCTGGACAGTCCTTCAAAAACTGAACTCATATCAAGCAAGAAAACAGGAAGAAGGTGCACTGAAATGTGAAAAAATGCAAAATAGAAACAGTGAACTGTCCAAGAACAAGAAGTAGAACATAGAGAAGACGGGACCGAAAACGGTGTCGTGGTGATGTGGTTACGGTGACTGCCAAACGAGCGAGCCTCGTTCAAACCTCCCTCGTATCAATTTTTTTTTTCGCTGTTCGTTTTATTCAAATTTGTATCTGTGTCATGTTGTAACGTCTGTTTGCAAGAGCGAGGTGTAAGGTAGGATGGAAAGCGATTTTGCACAACTACACTTTCAACAGCCGAAAGGAAGTGGCTTTCGAATGGGAACCGCAAACGTTGATGACAAGGCGACAAGTCAACCGAATCCTCCATCGCAAAACACGTCTGGTGTGTCACACACTGCATTAGTGACGGTACGTGTGTAGTATCATAGAAATCTCTTATCGACGCTTCCAATTTCTACGACTGGTGAGTGAGATATACCTCCTTGCCAGATATGGGCTTTCATGTGAATGTGATCGCTTCCAAGGAAATGATGAAAACATAATAGTTTGTCACGTAAGCAGTAACAAATGAACTCAACAGTTTCACAATCACAAAGTGTCTCTGCGGTCTGTAAAAACATGTTTCTAATGTTTTTGAAGTTTCGTTCCGTTTTGGACGTCTTGACTCTTGAATTACTTTGTTGTAATATAATTCATACCGGTTTTTTTGTTTTCATTTCTGTGAAAACTCTATATGGTATGTCGCCTACTCTCACTATTCATCACGTTTACTTGCGACAGTAACGTATTCTTACCACATTACTCGTATCCTATAACCAATGTACAGTATGACAACTGCGGAAAGAGAACAAACATTTCAATAAACGAAAAGCACCAGTTTGCTTTTGTTCTACAATATTACTTTTATTGTTAACCGGTTTTCAGCTTACAAGGCCATCTTCAGACATTTACTGAGTATTATCACCAAAGAAGTTACTATGTTTGCAAACAGCATTCGAAGAGAAAACATACAGTACGTCACATCTCTGACAGTGTGGTGGTAATGCAATTAAAATGTAAAAATTGAACAGTACATAAATAACAATGGAGTAGACAGGAAAACCTTTAACACAAAATAGGAATAGCTTGTCTACATAACTGTTTCTATTAATAAACAAAACTAATAAAGTAAAATAAAATTAGTACTAGACAAAGCTACATGAGGAGGTATGAAACATGGAGAGGGATAACCAAACCAATTAAAAGAAGAGACAATTATCAATTTGACTACAGAAGACATAAGGAACTTAAGCAATATCAATGAGATAAACAGAAATAAATAAGTGCAGGAAAATGGAGGCGTTTGAGGGAACCTACAGTAAATGCAATCTTTGAAAGTGTGGTGGTACTGCATATTGACGTTAACATTACAGTCAAAACAGTGGCTGTGTAACAGTGTGTATTAAATAAATAAACAAAGTAAAATATGAACAATATTTGATGGGCAACTACAAGGGGTGTTAAACATGGACAGTAATACAAGTACCAGTTAAAAAGAGAGCCTTAACTATTGAAACTACAGTCTATATGGAATACAAAGACAACTTCAACAAAACAAAAGAACTTAATGAATACAGGAGAATGGGAATATGTAGGAAGAGACAGTGTGGGAAAGGAACAACAGACATGATTATACAAAATTTAGGAGAGGAGAAGTGTTGAGCTGTGTCTGGTCATTTAGGATGAGATCTGGACTGTGAGCAAGATGTTTGTTAATTTCCAGGGCTTCCAGCAGGTTGAGTTTATGGCCTTTGTTTGCTAGGTGAAGTACACGGGACACTGGCTGGTAGTTGTGACCCTCATTCAGTACATGCTTAGCAAATGCAGAGTCGGAAATCTGCAACCTCCAGCTGCGTTCATGTTCAGCCAGCCTAGTTGCTATGTCTCTGCCTGACTGACCAATGTAAAATTTGTCACACTCAGAACAGGTGATTTTGTATATCCCACTGTTGGCTAATAATTGGGTCTTATCTTTGGTGTTAAAAACACACTGGGCTGTCGTGTTTCTGAGATAGTAGGAAAGCCTATACTTGCAGGATTTCAGTGCTTTGGCTACCATCTGTGATACCTCACTTAGAAATGGCAGTGTACACCATTTCTTACAGACAGTGGATGGGGAAGTAGGTGGGGCATAGAGGAGAGGTATAATTTTCCGTATTTGTTCCCTGTGCAAGATTTGGTCAGTAAGACATTTCAATGCCCGGATGGGCGGTTCATAATGTAGTGGAAAAAAAAGAACAAATAATTAAATGGCACGCCGGCTTGGCCGTCCACCACCATGACGACTTACCCACGACGCCGTTGCTGTACTAACATGCTCTTTGTTGCACTACTACTTCTTGGACCGTTCACTATTTCTGTTTTGTTTCTTTTCACAGTTCAGTACACGTTCTTCCTGTTTTCTTGCTTGATTTGTGTTCAGTTTTTGATGAGCTATCGATTGGGCCATCTTACCACTAAATCTGAGGGGGATGCGATGGCGTGTTTCCCTTGTAACTGATGTTCGAGGGAGATTTTGATAGACGGCGTCACCTCCTCCCGCCATTAGCCTATCTATTCATATATAGTGAGCCGCTCGAACATGAACACCTGGCTGAAGATGAGTTTCCGTGACGAGGCACACGTCAACAGCTTCGTCTCGTAACTGCTGAAACTGCTCGACATGTGTGCGTGCGCTATCCGCATCCCAAGCACAAACTGTTCAACCATATATTGGTTTCCCGTGACGTGTACAGAAAATTTTTCCACTTGCATGTTCGAAATATTCGCAACACTCGTTAGTTGGAACATTTAACAGTTCTCGCAGTTTGTCCACTAGCACACCCATATACAGCGGTGTCTGCCAGTTTGATTTAGATGTCTTTGTACGAGAGATTGCCTTAATACCAAAACACAAGTCCTCTAATTCCTCTCTTGTGTGGCGTGGATCCATTACAAATTCAATTTTCGAAAGATCATCTTCAGTAACCCCAGTGACTTTGATCATATCCATTACAGCCATGCAATCCTCTTTAGTTTTGATGCAGACCACCTTATATGTGCCCCTCTTCGTAGTCTTAATTGAAATGATAGACTTAACTACACTCTTCAAGAGCGTTTGAAAACTCTTAAAGTCGCTCGACCACTGCATTACAATAGGATAAGATGCGAGCGTCTTCTGCCTATTGGGTTGCTCGACACTGGCATCTTTAGGTGCGACGGTGATATTCACATACCTATTGACTCGCTCGCACCAGTAGTGTGGGATGAGGGTACTACCACCGCAAAACAGCCAGGATACGTCAGTGGAGCAGTTCACCCCCCCCCCCCCCACCCCCTCTAAAGCGCGTGTTAAGGTGTTTGAGAGCAACTACCCGCCCAGCATTCTCGCTGGGACACGATTCGGTTGATTAGCATAAGGATCTGAAGCCCTGACTGTCGACATAGCCTCCTTCGCATTCGACAACGTAACACGCACCACTGTTTAGCCAAAGCAAGCAGAAGAAATGGCTACAACTAGAAGATGAGCCATTATTATTATTTCTGTTTTTGTTGTTGCTGTTGCTACCGGGGTAATACATCGCACCAGAAGCTTCACAGTAAGTGGGACTGAACAATTTCAGATGACCAGTTCTGTGGACATGTCAGTGTCTTACGGTTTTCCTTGAACAATAAATTGATTATAAGCTGAGTCAGCCCTACTGACAACGCTTTTTCGATTTATGTACATTTTTACTGCAACCATTCCGCCAACACTTCCTATTTATTTCATTCCTAAAGGGTTTATATTGCTGTATTCTTGTCTTTCCTTGGACATTTTTTGTATTTCCTTCTTTCGCTGATCAATTGAATTTCTTCTGTTAAAAAAGGTTCTTTCACAGTTGCCTTCCTTGGACATAAATGTCTAACATTCGTTTCTAGGGATGCCCACTCCTCTTCAACTGAACTGTCTATTCTGGTATCTCGTTCTATATCTGTACGTCGGTACAAGGTTCGGCGTAGGTATTAAAATCCATGGAGAAGAAATAAAAACTTTGAAGTTCGCCGATGATATTGTAATTCTGTCAGAGACAGCAAAGGACTTGGAAGAGCGTTTGAACGGAATGGACAGTGTCTTGAAAGGAGGGTATAAGATGAACATCAACAAAAGCAAAACGAGCATAATGGAATGTAGTCGAATTAAGTCGGGCGATGCTGAGGGAATTAGATTAGGAAATGAGACACTTAAAGTAGTAAAGGAGTTTTGCTATTTGGGGAGCAAAATAAGTGATGATGGTCGAAGTAGAGAGGATATAAAATGTAGACTGGCAATGGCAAGGAAAGCGTTTCTGAAGAAGAAAAATTTGTTAACATCGAGTATAGATTTAAATGTCAGGAAGTCATTTCTGAAAGTATTTGTGTGGAGTGTAGCCATGTATGGAAGTGAAACGTGGACGATAAATAGCTTAGACAAGAAGAGAATAGAAGCTTTCGAAATGTGGTGCTACAGAAGAATGCTGAAGATCAGATGGGTAGATCACATAACTAATGAGGAGGTATTGAATAGAATAGGTGTTGAATAGAATTGGGGAGAAAAGAAGTTTGTGGCACAACTTGACTAGAAGAAGGGATCGGTTGGTAGGACATGTTCTGAGACATCGAGGGATCACCAGTTTAGTACTGGAGGGCAACGTGGAGGGTAAAAATCGTAGAGGGAGACCAAGAGATGAATACACTAAGCAGGTTCAGAAGGATGTAGGATGCAGTAGGTACTGGGAGATGAAGAAGCTTGCACAGGATAGAGTACCATGGAGAGCTGTATCAAACCAGTCTCAGGACTGAAGACCACAACAACAACAACAATAACAACAACGTCGGTACACCTTGCAATCCAATATCTGGTTTCGGAATCTCTGTCTGACTACGATGTAATCCAGCTAGAACCTTCTCGTGTTTCCAGGTCATTTCCAAGTGCACCACTTCCTCTTGTGATCCTTGAACATATTACCATCTAATATTTATTACAGAACTCAAATATTCTTTCTTCTCTCTCATTTCTACTTTATTATAACGTGTGACGAGGGCCTCCCCTCGGGTAGACCGCTCGCCTGGTGCAAGTCTTTCGATTTGACGCCACTTCGGCGACTTGCGCGTCGATGGGGATGAAATGATGGTGATTAGGACAACACAACACCCAGTCCCTAAGCGGAGAAAATCTCCGACCCAGCCAGGAATCAAACTCGTGCCCTTAGGATTGCTAGTCTGTCGCGCTGATCACTCAGCTATCGGGGGCGGATTTCATTTCTACTGCCAAGCACATATTACCCCGTAACCCTTTCTTTGGAATGTCAGATCTCTTAATCGGGCAGGTAGGTTAGAAAATTTAAAAAGGGAAATGGATAGGTTAAAGTTAGATATAGTGGGAGTTAGTGAAGTTCGGTGGCAGGAGGAACAAGACTTTTGGTCAGGTGATTACAGGGTTATAAATACAAAATCAAATAGGGGTAATGCAGGAGCAGGTTTAATAATGAATAAAAAAATAGGAATGCGGGTTAGCTACTACAAACAGCATAGTGAACGCATTATTGTGGCCAAGATAGACACAAAGCCCATGCCTACTACAGTAGTACAAGTTTATATGCCAACTAGCTCTGCAGATGATGAAGAAATAGATGAAATGTATGACGAGATAAAAGAAATTATTCAGGTAGTGAAGGGAGACGAAAATTTAATAGTCATGGGTGACTGGAATTCGTCAGTAGGAAAAGGGAGAGAAGGAAACATAGTAGGTGAATATGGATTGGGGGGAAGAAATGAAAGAGGAAGCCGCCTTGTTGAATTTTGCACAGAGCATAACTTAATCATAGCTAACACTTGGTTCAAGAATCATAAAAGAAGGTTGTATACCTGGAAGAATCCTGGAGATACTAAAAGGTATCAGATAGATTATATAATGGTAAGACAGAGATTTACGAACCAGGTTTTAAATTGTAAGACATTTCCAGGGGCAGATGTGGATTCTGACCACAATCTATTGGTTATGAACTGCAGAGTGAAACTGAAGAAATTGCAAAAAGGTGGGAATCTAAGGAGACGGGACCTGGATAAACTGAAAGAACCAGAGGTTGTACAGAGTTTCAGGGAGAGCATAAGGGAACAATTGACAGGAATGGGGGAAAGAAATACAGTAGAAGAAGAATGGGTAGCTCTGAGAGATGAAGTAGTGAAGGCAGCAGATGGTCAAGTAGGTAAAAAGGCGAGGGCTAGTAGAAATCCTTGGGTAACAGAAGAAATATTGAATTTAATTGCTGAAAGGAGAAAATATAAAAATGCAGTAAATGACGCAGGCAAAAAGGAATACAAACGTCTCAAAAATGAGATCGACAGGAAGTGCAAAATGGCTAAGCAGGGATGGCTAGAGGACAAATGTAAGGATGTAGAGACTTGTCTCACTAGGGGTAAGATAGATACTGCCTACGGGAAAATTAAAGAGACCTTTGGTGAGAAGAGAACCACTTGTATGAATATCAAGAGCTCAGATGGCAACCCAGTTCTAAGCAAAGAAGGGAAGGCAGAAAGGTGGAAGGAGTATATAGAGGGTTTATACAAGGGCGATGTACTTGAGGACAATATTATGGAAATGGAAGAGGATGTAGATGAAGACGAAATGGGAGATAAGATACTGCGTGAAGAGTTTGACAGAGCACTGGAAGACCTCAGTCGAAACAAGGCCCCGGGAGTAGACAACATTCCATTAGAACTACTGAAGGCCTTGGGAGAGCCAGTCATGACAAAACTCTACCATCTGGTGAGCAAGATGTATGAGACAGGCGAAATACCCTCAGACTTCAAGAAGAATATAATAATTCCAATCCCAAAGAAAGCAGATGTTGACAGATGTGAAAATTACCGAACTATCAGTTTAATAAGTCACAGCTGCAAAGTACTAACGCGAATTCTTTACAGACGAACGGAAAAACTGGTAGAAGCAGACCTCGGGGAAGATCAGTTTGGATTCCGTAGAAATGTTGGAACACGTGAGGCAATACTAACCTTACGACTTATCTTAGAAGAAAGATTAAGAAAAGGCAAACCTACGTTTCTAGCATTTGTAGACTTAGAGAAAGCATTTGACAATGTTCACTGGAATACTCTCTTTCAAATTCTGAAGGTGGCAGGTTTAAAATACAGGGAGCGAAAGGCTATTTACAATTTGTACAGAAATCAGATGGCAGTTATAAGAGTCGAGGGGCATGAAAGGGAAGCAGTGGTTGGGAAAGGAGTGAGACAGGGTTGTAGCCTCTCCCCGATGTTATTCAGTCTGTATATTGAGCAAGCAGTAAAGGAAACAAAAGAAAAATTCGGAGTAGGTATTAAAATTCATGGAGAAGAAGTAAAAACTTTGAGGTTCGCCGATGACATTGTAATTCTCTCAGAGACAGCAAAGGACTTGGAAGAGCAGTTGAACGGAATGGACAGTGTCTTGAAAGGAGGATATAAGTTGAACATCAACAAAAGCAAAACGAGCATAATGGAATGTAGTCTAATTAAGTCGGGTGATGCTGAGGGAATTAGATTAGGAAATGAGGCACTTAAAGTAGTAAAGGGGTTTTGCTATTTACGGAGTAAAATAACTGATGATGGTCGAAGTAGAGAGGATATAAAATGTAGCCTGGCAATGGCAAGGAAATCGTTTATGAAGAAGAGAAGTTAGTTAACATCGAGTATAGATTTAAGTGTCAGGAAGTCGTTTCTGAAAGTATTTGTATGGAGCGTAGCCATGTATGGAAGTGAAACATGGACGATAACCAGTTTGGACAAGAAGAGAATAGAAGCTTTCGAAATGTGGTGCTACAGAAGAATGCTGAAGATAAGGAGGGTAGATCACGTAACTAATGAGGAGGCATTGAATAGGATTGGGGAGAAAAGAAGTTTGTGGCACAACTTGACTAGAAAAAGGGATCGGTTGGTAGGACATGTTTTGAGGCATGAAGAGATCACAAATTTAGCATTGGAGGGCAGCATGTAGGGTAAAAATCGTAGAGGGAGACCAAGAGATGAATACACTAAGCAGATTCAGAAGGATGTAGGTTGCAGTAGGTACTGGGAGATGAAGAAGCTTGCACAGGATAGAGTAGCATGGAGAGCTGCATCAAACCAGTCTCAGGACTGAAGATCACAACAACAACAACAACCCTTTCTTCTATTCCTTCCTCTATAACCGCATTACAGTTCCTCACGATTATTAGATTTTCATCCCCCTTTATATACCGAGTTACCAGTTCAACATCCTCATACACTTTACCTTCTCATTTTCTGCTTGGGATGTCGGCAGGGGCATCTGAACTAGCATGGTCGGCGTTGGTTTGCCGTCGAATCTGATAAGAACTACCTCGTCCGCGCGGAATGGCCGCGTGGTTTGAGGCGCCATATGAAGGATGGTGCGGCTCTTCCCGCCGGAGGTTCGAGTCGTCCATAGGGTGTGTGTTGTTCTTAGCATATGTTAGTTTAAGTATTGTGTAAGTCTAGGGACCGATGACCTCAACAGTTTGGTCCCCTAGGAATTCACACACATCTGAACAACTACCCTGTCACTGAACTCTTCACAATAACTCAGTTTCTGCCCTACCTTAATACTCAAAACGATTCCTACTCTTTTATACCATTTTCTGTTACTGTTGATAGTACCCTGTACTTGTCTGATCAGAAATCCTTAGCTTCCTTCCATTTCACTACATAACCCCTACTATATCCACTCTGAAGCTTTGCACTTTCCTTATCAGATTTTGTACTTCCCTACTACGTTCAAACTTCTGACATTGCATGCTCCGATACGTAGAATGTTATCCCTTCATTGGTTATTCTACTCTTTTCCCATGGTTACTCCCCCTTGGCGCAAAGTACTGAAGTCCGCAGCACTGTTGTCTCCACTGTGACATCACGAGTCACTGGCCAATGGCAGCATATTGTCCAGGAGTGGGCCTATCTGCTAAATATCTACCTGCCTTGTTTATGCTGGGCCATTAGAAACCACACGCCACATCGAACCGGGCTAGTGTGCGCCGCCTGCGTACCAGCAAAGTCTGGCACAACTGACAAAGATTTTCTTTCACATAGCCGGTCGGTGTGGCCGAGCGGTTCTAGGCGCTTCAGGTTTGAATCCTGCCTCGGGCATGGATGTGTGTGATGTCCTCAGGTTAGCTAGGTTTAAGTAGTTCTAAGTTCCAGTGGACTGATGACCTCAGATGTTAAGTCCCATAGTGCTCAGAGCCATTTTTCTTTCGCATACAGAGTACAGCCAAAGGAAGGCTAGTGATCACTGAATACGCACCGGGATGTCCTTGGCTCCGCTATAGTTAAGTCTCAGACTTTTTAACTCATGGACTGATGACTAATCACGCTCGTGAGATCAAATGAGTAATTCTTGCGAAAGTAAGCAACGAAACTGGCAAGCAGGCCACTGAAACCACATCATCCCAAAAGCCTTGAACTAGGTTGAAAATCATACTACTTTTATTTACTTTAGTTGAATTTAGTACTTTCACTGAATGTTGTTGGCTAAAAAGAGGGAATCATGGGCGTTTGAAAATTTCATATTTTCAGGAAATAAAATGCAATATTCTAATATATTCCATGATCACTCTTCATGTTACAGGGAAATTGTAAGTACTAATGTGGACTTATATTTTGTTTCCATTGAAAATTATCGAGGCCTCCTAATTGCCTCTGTTTCTTTTCTCGAGTTAATAGTTGATGTACGTACAAATATCAAATAAAGACAACGAAAAACAGAGTAATTCCAGGGAAGACCAACATACAATTTTTAGAACTATATTGCAGATGAAACTGCACGAACTATACCATCTTTCAAGAAGGTAATGGTCTTGGCCAACGAGAATACCGTTCACGGTTTCGTGTCCAAGATCAGTTTGAGTGAAATGCATGAAACACTTCTGAGACCACAAACGAAAGCAAATACTGTGGTTCCATTTCTTCGCATTGTGGACTTCATCAAATGCAGTACGATCTACAGTTGTACAAAAACAGTATCGACATTTCGTTGGTCCATTTGTGGGAAAGGGAAAGTGTGAATTCCGAGATATTTGGTAAAGAACATTATTCAGTGACGACACAGTGTTTAACAGAAACATCCCATTTCAAACCGCTTTGTTGTATACAGTTTTGTCTCATATTTCTTATGCATGTAGACTAGTCTTGCAGATGAGACACATGTGCCAAACTGTTTGACAAGGATTGAGCAAATTGCTAAAGAATATTGACCATGTAAAAAGTCATTGAAACGTAAAACAATTTGAGACATGTTACAGGAGATAATTACTTTGTTTTAGTGATTTTCATTTCTTTATTTCAACTGTATAATCGGTCGAGTAATGTTAGTAGCTCCAGACGGCAGGGTTGATTTTAGAACTAGAACAACAGCATCAAGTGCGAGCTAAGAACACGGGCAAGCAAAATGTCAGATTACCTTGGCTGGTCTTAGGGCCGAAGATTGTGCACGATACTTTAAACATACTAGAGGTTGAAAATACCGCTTCAGTTGCACATTTATTTTATTATTATGACCGGTTTCAGCTCTCATAAGCCCATCCTCAGGTGTCGCGACCGTGTTGTGGCCCCCTGAGCGCCGCGGTGAACGTGTACTAAGCGCGGTGTTCTACCCACGATCGCAGACTCTGCGCCCAGTTGCGGCACCTGAGGATGGGCTTATGAGAGCCCGAAACCAGTCGCGATAATAAAAGAAATTTACCACTGAAGCGGTATTTTCAACCTCTAGTATAACGCTTAATTGCGGATTTTCTTCCAACAGGGTTGTTATTACTTTAAACATACCAAAAGAAGTCCAAAGACTTTCGTAGAAATGATTATTGAAATATCTCTTGTGCAGTTTTATGGTAAATTTAGATTACAGCCTAATGGTAAAATTCTGTTGTCTATCAGAGGAATTTGACTGTCTAATTTGCAATATGCTTTCAAGTAAATTGGAATATTACACTGTAACAGAAAGTGCCACAAAATGATTCATATTCTCTCTCTCTGGCTGGAAACAAATTTATCAATAGGGACGCTACCATTCACCACACAGCTGGGAACTAATTATGTGTGACGGCCCTTAAAGTTCCATCTTAGAGCCTTTACATATTTTTACGTAAATTAATGAGCTTTCATCAGCAAAATTTCCAGATAGCAAGTTATTTTGTTTGCAGATGATACAATAAACATTGCAATGAATAAACCTCAGTATATGGCTTAAATATCACAACAAGCAAGTAGAAGAAGCTGGGATTACAACTTGATAATAAATGCAATTGGAAGGTGCACACCACAGAATTGCTGAAGCACCTAAACAAACTTTCATATGAAATGCAAAGGTTGTCTGATATAGGTAACTGGTATTTTTCCCTTACCTTCCATCCATAACATACAGGACAATTTTTTGGTGTAGCTCATCAATCCACACTAATTTTCGAAGTTGAAAAGTGTGCAATACAAACTATTTAAGTCAAATCAACAAAGTCTTGCAGAGTTATGTTTAAGGAACTGAGGATACTACCTAAGGCTAACCATGATATTTATTCCTTAACGAAATTTCTCATAAATAATCTTTTTTTTCCAAACTAAAGGTTCAATCCATGGGGTCAGTACTACAAATAAGATGATCTTCATGTAGATTTAACTTTACTTTGCTCCACAAACATATCCATTACTTCATGTAGATTTAACTTTACTTTGCTCCACAAACATATCCATTACTCAGGAGCACACAGGTTTAAAATCTTGTTAGCAACCACAAAAAATTTAACTACTTATAAAATTCACTTTAAGATGACCCTAAAGACTTTACTGGTGGCCCACTGCTTCTACTCCACTGACGAATTTCTTGGAAGAGTCAATAGAGGTATTTGTTATAAATAACATCAAATAAATGTGAATGATACATATAATTTACTTGTGCACATCTTGAGTGCAGTAATGCAAAACATTGTTCTAAACTTATTTTTGATTGATGATGTGTGGCTGCAGTAACCTAATAATTATCATATAACATTAATGTATTACACGACTTGTAACCAGTCTGTTAACACCTCTTAAAAGGAAATATGTTTGTAGTTTTTTGACCTGTTCTACATCTGTGAGGACAATTTCACTTATGGATATTTGCTTCTCTCTTTTTTGTGAATGTGTTTGATCTTTTCTTGTTTTATGGCATGTTCTACATCCTTGAGAATCCTCACTTTGGTGATCGAAGATAACTTGAATCGCAGAAAGCAGCATTGGTTGCAATATCTTGTATTTGGGTAGTTAGTTCAGTTTCGCTGTCACATCCAGTTGGTCTCCATAAGAACACAGACGTAATGTTATGTCTGGTCTTTTTGTTGGATACAATAATCAAAACCCATCGTAAATTTTTCAGTGTTGTTAGCTTGTAGAAACCCAATTATTTTTGTAATATTGACAATATAACCTTGGTTCACTGCATAAGATTAGCTCGTATACTGTGAGTGCACACAACACAGAGCATACTGTTAGAAAATTCTTCGTTGCTACGTACATAAACCTAAATGAAAATGTATGTGAATAACTGTCACACTGCCTCGTTTAAAACCTGCTATTTGCATGTATAATATGTATTCAATAGGATGGTACACAGACATTGTCAGATGTTGGAGTGATGATGTACAGACATGAGTGATGCATTTGAACTGTGGACCACACAGTGGCAATTATCAGATTGCCATGGTGCCCATCGGCTGTGACAATCCCGTGTAAAAATGAAGGTCTTACCGAAAATACGAAACAGTAATCCCAGTTTCAAAAGAAAGAGTAATGTATTTATGTAGTAGTCTTAAAAGCAAGAATTTACTGAACTCTCCAAGTATAATTCGTTTTGTGTGGCAACTTGATTTTTATTACAACTGTGTGACTTTTGTACTGATAAACTAAGTACTGGGAAATTACAGTAGGCTGCGTTTTTATTTACAAGTTGTCCTGTGTCATGAGAGTGATATTATACTGTTATTGATAGTATACGAGTAAATATACATTTATCAGGCCATCATTAGAAAGAAATTGACGTATTGTCTAATGCTAGACAAATTGTGACGATCATAAATCTGTGAGCGAGCAGCTGTGTAACATATGCTAACAATTATTATATATTTGGTGTAAGCTGTTTTTCGATGGTAGGTTATTTTAGTGGACTAATTTTGGGCGTTCACGCATCACTGGAGGTATCTCTATTACATAGGACAAATATTTCTTTGGCAAGGAAATCGTTTCTGAAGAAGAGAAATTTGTTAACATCGAGTATAGATTTAAGTGTCAGGAAGTCGTTTCTGAAAGTATTTGTATGGAGAGTAGCCATGTATGGAAGTGAAACATGGACGATAACCAGTTTGGACGAGAAGAGAATAGAAGCTTTCGAAATGTGGTGCTACAGAAGAATGCTGAAGATAAGGTGGGTAGATCACGTAACTAATGAGGAGGTATTGAATAGGATTGGGGAGAAGAGAAGTTTGTGGCACAACTTGACTAGAAGAAGGGATCGGTTGGTAGGACATGTTTTGAGGCATCAAGGGATCACAAATTTAGCATTGGAGGGCAGCGTGGAGCGTAAAAATCGTAGAGGGAGACCAAGAGACCAATACACTAAGCAGATTCAGAAGGATGTAGGTTGCAGTAGGTACTGGGAGATGAAGAAGCTTGCACAGGGTAGAGTAGCATGGAGAGCTGCATCAAACCAGTCTCAGGACTGAAGACCACAACAATAACAACAATATTTCTTATGTTACCTGTAATACATAGTGTTTTATGAGTAAGTGGTTTTCTGTTTTATCATAATGTGACTTGCAGTACATGTACTGGTCTTGTTTCATGTTATAGAACCAAATTATTTAAAAATTAAAAGGCAGGAAAAGTACAATTTTAAAGTTGCTTTGCACAATCAGCTAATCACAAATGTCATTGTTTTATTCGAGCTGCACATTGTGACTCACTTTACAGCTTGCCATTCATTTTACTCACAATGTATATTTGCCTAATTTGTATTAAACAAAATGAATTGTTTTTCTTTTCTGTTTGAATACGTGAACTAACTTTTAGTGTCGTCTAGCAATATGACAGTCTTCAATATGTAGCGTTAGTCATGATTTATCTGTAATTTGATTTATACGATTTTTGATTTTGTGACTTTATTTTCTTGTTTATTTTGATAAGTGCCTTTTTGTCCAGTTACTCCACTGAACAAATGAGGATTGCGTTTATTGTACAAGTTATTTGTTATTTCTAGTCTGGAACCCTGATTTTATTACATTAGTTTGTACTTGGAATGTGTAGATAAATTTTATTAGTTATTTTGGACAGAATAACTAAACTGAAGACAATTTCAAGAAGGTTAGATCAAGGTGTATTAAGTATTAGGGATAACTGGGAAAAACCAATACCATTACATTATATAACTTATTCGCCAAATGTTGAGCTACAACCGTCATCTCTGTGGCAAGATGCGGTACGATTTCATCAGTAAGAGTACTTTGTTAGGATGATCAGCTAGTGTCACTGCTGCATTATTACATGTTGTTCGCTTTAATCTCGACAAGGACATCATGGGAGGGGTGTGTATCTGTTGAAGTCATTATTTTTATCGTTATAAAACAATAATTTATTTGCTGATAACTTCATCTCTTTCCTTCTCTAGTGTAGTACATTTCAAATATGATATATCTTAAAACACATTACATCCACACAGTACAGCGTTTACACTTAAAAAAGACGATAATGTTAATTCGAATGACGAGCAGTATACATACATTATGTCGATTATTCGAGAGTATTTTCAGATACATACACACATGGAGAAACACTGGAAGGGTATACCAGTGGCAATATTCAAATTAGGGACGGTTGGAGTCAGAAATGCGTTTGGCGCTTTGTCTTTTAGCGTATGTCACTAAACACACACATTCTCTAGAATCATGTGTGAGCTGCGGATAAGAAGTACACTACACCAACACTGCGAGATACTCAGAGGAGCCCTTCCACTTGTATGTATACGGAAGAGGAATTTCAGTCACAACGGAAGAACAGTGATCCAACATGCTATCAACTGATGATCCCAACATTAGAAAAATCACACATGTCAATCACATGTATCACCAACTTTTGTTTCACTGTGGTACAGCCACTATAAAGCGATGTAGGTATCTGCTGTTTTGACACTTTTTAATTTTATTTTTTGAGTTGGTGGGATTGAAATTTTGGTTCTAGTACCGAGCTCGTTAATTACCTACAAAGAATTTTGTATAAAATTCATGAGGAACAGAAATTGGATAACTATAGTGGAATCACGCTGGACTACTCCAATAGCAGACATGTACCGAGCTTATGATGTCTAAAAAATGGAAGGATAATCTTCATATCTTTGATACCATTCAAATTCACAAACAGGACGAATTAACGCCAAGGAAAAGGAAGGGAAGACACAGAATTCCCATCTGCTTCTTAGGTTAATCAACTGTATAAACCAGTCCGCTTTCTGAGATTCTTGAAATGTGCTGTCATTCTCGGTAACAACACTAATGAGAATCTAGTCATACAGTGGTCATTAGGTTAACGACCTGTCCACATAGTGTGACTTTGTCCCTCCTTTCCAGTGCACCACTGAAGAAAGATATTGCATTCCTCCACACGTAACACACGACTCTTACGATTCAGTTGTTGTCCTGTCGAACACTCGTAAAGCTGTGTCCTTCCTTGCACACTGCTCTACTAACAATATGGGCATTATTCATCGCTACTAATTAACGTATTACTTGTCCAGTCACAAATCACAAGCACACAAAAATCGTCTGTTGGATGAGCTCTGTTCCACTCATATCTCGGTCAAGTAATTTTCAACACACTTTATTCCAGTTTACGCAGCACAAATTGTGGTCTTCGCTGTAGACTGATGTTTTCTGAAGATAGATGAACGCCCAGGAACCAGGTGACGTAAATTGTGCAAACTCGTGGTGCTTTAGATCACGTGTTTTTCGCATGTTGTCGAGTTACGACGTTTGCGAACGCTACAGCTTTGATGGCAACTACTGCCAATGGGACATGCCCAATTAGTTCTGCGCAGACCCCAGGTCTCTTCCCAGACTGTAAAATATTTCATATTTTGAGCCTTGTGCTCTGCTTACAATAATGCGTCTTATGCAGTCTCGTTCACATCCTCGCAGTCTTCGTATTCGGCTCTCATGAAGCCGTTTTGAAAAATTTCAAGCATCATATGTTCTAGAGGAAATGACACATAACAATGAACATGGCTACTATTATGGGAGACGAACTGTGCATGTGGATGTACCCAGAGCGGTCTTACACTGGTCAGTAATTGTAAATGAAGAAGCCAGTTTCAGTTCAGTGGCACTGACAGTATTTTCTGCAGACATTATTAGTTTGTTTGGACACTTTGAAGTCAGTTAAAGCTGATGGATTGTTTTATTATCGATACATGGACAAATTAAAAGTGATCATTACAATCAATTTTCGCAATATGCTAGTAGTTTTAATAAAGCATTACTTGCTTTCATTTTTGAGCAAAAGCGTGCCCTAGTCTTCGGAGAAGGGTAATATGCTTGAGTGCTGAAGCTGAAAAACTGATGATTGCGTATGTCAAAAGGAGCTGCAATGTGGAACAGGTTCGTCTCGTGTTCCTGTCTAGCTTAATTCTGTTACTCGACAAAACTAAGTGGTTTATGAGCTGAAATTTGCGTTGCCTGCAACGAATAACTGCTTATTGAAAATTATTTTCACATGATTGGATCTTTCTGGCAGGCATAGGTATATTTTAGCAATTTCGTTGAATCCACTGCCGTCTAGAAACTGCAGCCAAGCAATCTCTCACACATATGCGAAGAATTACTGTTTATTCTATTAATTTTTAGTTGAATGAGACTGATCTGAAGATCAATTTGCATCATCCCTGCATTGCTTGCTGCATACTGCAATTTTTTTTCACGTTAGTGGATCTTCTGACCTATGTTGTGTCGGCCCGATAAAATATACATTTTAGCGAATTCACTGACACTATTGTTATCTGGAATCACCACTCAAGCAATGTAATACCCACGCTGACTGGATACTGCTTTGTGAAAGACGATTCCTTGCTCTCTGATTGTATAGTGGAGTATTTTTCTTTTAACTTGTAATATTGCCTAAAATTTATCTGCGATTCTATTAATTTTTGCATGATTGAGGCTGATGTGAAGATCTAAGTCCAGTAGCATTTGTGTCCTGTTCACAGGTATGCAGCTTTGTAAAATGGCTGTTGCACATCTGAAGACACAACGGACCACTGAAAGAACTTTGGTAATCCCGAGCTCTCGCTGTACCTCTGGGGGTATTTACAAACACCGTCGTCACCTGATAACCAGCACAGGATGGCCTCATGTTGGCTGCACAGTCTTTTTTGCAGAGGTTTGCCCCAGCACCCCAATTTGTTGCTTCTCGGAATGAAAATCTGGACTGTGTGCCCATGTCGACTCTGGTGCCTTGCGAGTGAGCAGGAAGCTGGTGATACGCGGGCGTGCCCAGCACGCGTGGCCTTTGGCTCTCGACAGCCCGGGCAGCAGACGCGCGAGTCGCCTTCCCTGGACCTCGGCACCAGTTGGTCCGCCCCTTTCCCCCGCCGTCCGCTGGCAGCCTGCGCTCACTGCTGGTGGTGCTGCTCGGCCGACCAGCAGTACAGCGATCAGAAGAGGTGGTGCGGCTGCTGGTGCTGCTGGTGCGGGTGGTGCGGCTTGAGCGGGTCGGCGGCCAGCAGGTAGGAGGGGAACGCCTGGTGCTGGTGGTGTTGGTGCTGGTGCTGCGGCGGCGCCTGGTGCTGGTGGTGCTGCGGCTGCGGCTGGGGCTGGGGTTGCGGAGGCTGGTGGTGGTGTTGAGCCTGCGCCGGCGACGGCTTGGGCGGCGCCTGTTGGTGTGGCAGCAGCAGAGGAGCCCACTTGGACTCCTCCAGCTTCGCCGCCGTCACTGCAACACGCCGGCCAACAGACTTCAGCAGGACAACACACACAGTCATGAAAGATAATTAAATCGAAGTATTACTATTCAGAAAGTAAGGTCCGGTCGGTCGCGAAATGGAAACCAGTGTGAAAACCAAAAATATTTTATATGAAACAGTTGGCTACACCTTCCAGCTACCGCTCTATGTAGTCGCTGTTCCGGCTTAGACATTAGTCGTAGTATTCCACCAACTTTCCAATAACCTAGTCATAAAAGACAGCCGCCTCTGCTTTCCACCAATTCTCCACACTGGTCTGCAGCTCGTTGTCTGTGCCAGAACATTATCTTTGTAGCCAGCGGTTCATGTGAGCAGAAATGAAACTCATGAGGAGCGAAGTATGGGCAGTAATGTGGGTGATCAAACACTTTCCATCGAAACCGCTGCAGGAGGATCTTCATTACCCCTGCAGAGCGCGGCCGAGAATTGTCATGAAGAAGGAAACGCATGATAGTTATGTTATGTGCTCTGCATGACACAGGCGTAATCTCTCACCCATCCCTCACTGTTTTCTAGGTGTTTTCATGTGCTCATTGTGCGCTCAGAACTCAAAAGAGCGACTAGTGTGCGTACTACACACACTGCCAACACATATGTGCAAAGCTTCACTGGGTTTTCACTGTGGTTTCAATTCGCGCCCAGTCGGACCTTACATTCCGTATATTACTGTTTGTATATGAAGGTAGTATCTGTTCTCGAAAGAACAGATACCATTGATGACCGTGCAGCTTCTCTAGAATGTAATGATAAATAAATCGACACCCTCGCTGCAAACGGGCGTTGAGATACATCATTGGGGATATGTTGGAAATGTGTGCCCCGACCGGGACTCGAACCCGGGATCTCCTGCTTACTTGGCAGAGCTCTATCCATCTGAGCCACTGAGGGCACAGAGGATAGTGCGCCCGCAGGGACTTATCCCTTGCACGCTCCCCGTCAGACCCACATTCCCAACATGTCCACACTACCACATTCGTAGTGCGCCCATCACACTCATCACTCTTGGCAGATTAATCTACCAAGTCCTGTACGGGTTGGGGCATAGCGTGAGCGTTCGCACAAGGTCAATAGTGGGTTGTCCTGTTTCGACCTCCATTGTGAACTTGATGTTGGGATACAGGGAATTAAAATGAACTACGAAACCTACCTGTTTATGGGGTACGACCACGATTCGCTTACGTGTGGGCACATGGAATAGGAGCTCAGAATGGATTCCAGAATCATTTTAATTGCCTTGCAACAAAGGGCCACCTTAACGAGACGCGAGCAACTTTCTCAGGATAGAAGCGTTGTAGAAGCCTGCTCGATGCTGCAAGCCACCTTCGACATCGTCATGTGGTAGAAAAACACAACATCGCAGTACCCTCTCTTTTGTCACCTCGAACCGTACTCATGAGAGTACGGTGAGTGGATTGATGTCTCCGATCTCTCAGATTTGTGTCGAAAGCTTACTCCAAAGTTATCTGCAGTGTAGACGTCATATATAGCTTCTAGGCTGGTGCTTCCCAGCCTTTTTTACCCTTTGCAACCCCAGAATCTCATATCCTCCCTAAGATTATTTATTTATTTTTTGCTTTCTTCAAATCTTTATTTGACAATAACCTGCATTCCACACCTTACTAAAGAGGGTTATCAAATGCAGAGTAATACAAAACTTTCGTGTTTCAAAGGACTTGGTAGCCAGAATGTAAATTCTTTTATGTTTTACTTAAATACCTAATGATGCTATTTTCACTTGAACAAAACGTTCCACATGTAACATTTTTTGTGTGATAAAAGTCACAACAAATATTCAGAACAGCAATGAGACGGTTGAAACTTTTTTTATTTAAGCAGCTCCTGAATGTTTTATTTCAAACTCGTAGCTGAAGCACATCAAATGTTACTCTCCAATTTCAGGTGAGTGCAGTATTTTGTTTTCATGGTGGCCAGTCCAGTTTCGTGCGATTTAAAGAATTTAATTTTCCAACAAAAAACTATTTTTGTTTATTTTTCAAAGCCGGGTGGCTGCTGTTAGACGATGTTCCAGGTGCACACCATGCAATGAGTAGTTACTGAAGGCATTACGACGTGCAACACATTGTGTCACGTGCAGATTGTCTTTCTCATTAAACTTGAATCCATACTTAATATATTCTTCATTATAAAATCTTCTTTATGCAGACATTTTCACTCGACATACAAAAACAATAATAATATTGTTCACTTCTACAGAGGACAACAGGTGTAATATTGAGTTAAGAGCGCAGAGCGCAGACAGAAGAATGCCAGCAAAAACTTGATGACGTGCGAGGCAAAGCTGGTGCTGCCATCCCTACAAAAGAATGCACTCGCTAGCTGTAATAAGAATGTAAAATTAAGGACAGAGAGAAACTCGGCATCGTTCGTAATGTCTTTTTTATTGCATAGCAGATCTAGATTTCAACTGACAGTGCAGCTATCGGCAGCGCTATAAACACAAACAATACAAGAATCAGACGTAGAAACATCACACTGATCAAACATCATGCCACAGTTGAAAACAATTTCAATTCCACAATTACATACCGTTATAAGCTGTCATGTAGACTGAACATAACTATAACGACACATGCAGTGATCAATCAAAACATTACAACCACTGCCCACCGCGACGTTGGATTCCCCATGGTGGCGCTGCGGGCAAGAGAAGCCCTAACAAAAGTATGCAAGCGATGCAGACGCGGACGGGGGACCACCCTGCGAAAATATGGGCTGCAAACGGGGGAATCCAATGAGATAAGCGACTTTGACAAAGGGCAGACTTTTATTACGCAGAGACTGGGAACGAGTATCTCGGAAACGGCGAAGCTGATCGAACGTTTACTTGCTACTGTCGTGAGCATCTAAGGAAAGAGGTAGAAGGGCAGTGAAACGACCACTAGGCGCTAAATGGTTCGACGCCCAAGACTCGTCACAGAACGTGGGGTTCGGAGGCTTCTCTGCTGATCTGTGGCATCTCTGTCGAAAGAGTACAGTGCTGGTCCATGCACAACCGTTTCGGAACACACCGTTACCGTAAGTTGTTGAACATGGAGCTCCGCAGCAGACCTCCCCTACGGTTTCACATGATGATTCAAGGACATCGTCAGCTACGACTGCAGTGGGCACGGTATCATCGGGACTCGGCCGTTGATCAATGGGAACTTGTTGGCTCTCCGGGTGAACCACGTTTTTGTTGCACTAGGCGCTTCAGTCCGGAACCGCGCGACTGCTACGGTCGCAGGTTCGAATCCTGCCTGCACTAGGTCTTTGGTCGTCTCCACAATCGCCGTCATCGAGGCGAACGACGGCTCGAAACGTGGAGCGCGTCACGGACACAGGGTGATGGGAGCAGTATTATGCTATAGATGACATTCTCCTGCAGTTGTATGGGACTTGTGGTAGTAATCGAAGACACACTAACAGCTGGGAACAACCTGCATTCCTTCATGCTTGGTTGGTTTATTTGGGGGAGGTGATCAAACGGCAAGGTCATCTGTCCAAATGGTTCAAATGGCTATGAGCACTATGGCACTTAACTTCTGAGGTCATCAGTCCCCTAGAACTTAGAACTACTTAAACCTAACTAACCTAAGGACGCCACACACATCCATGCCCGAGGCACCATCTGCCCCATCGGATTAGAGGAGGATGAGAAAGGAAGTCGGCCGTGCCCTTTCAAAGCAACCATCCTGACATTTGCCTGAAGCGATTTGGGGAAATCACATAATACCTACATCAGGATTGCCGGACGCGTGTTTGAATCGCCGTCCTCTCGAATGCGAGTACAGTGTGCTAACCACTGCGCCACCTCACTCGGATCCCAGACTGATGTGTTCCCCGGCGGCGATGTCATTTCTCAGCAGTCCTATGGAACCCATCTGGGTCGCTATCGGGCACCATTACCGAGTACACAAATCAGCGGCCCGTTATTTACACGAATTACATGACCTGTGCGTAGACATATAATGCCAAACCTACCAACAAACTGTCGGATCCCTCATACGCAGAATCAGTGATGTATTTGTTTCCAAAGACGGACAAACAAGCTGTAAGCAGTTGGTCATAATTTTTTGGCTCATCAGCGTATTCCAGTCTAACTAAGGCATGTACAAGTATTACTCCAACTGATCCAGGTGTTTACAAATCCATGTAGGTAACCTCGGTTTACGTCATACTAGATAGCCAACAAGACGGGGGGGTTTGGTTGTTTGGGGGAAGAGACCAAACAGCCTGGTCATCGGTCTCATCAGATTAGGGAAGGACGTGAAGGAAGTCGGCCGTGCCATTTCAAAGGAACCACCCCGGAATTTGCCTGGAGCGATTTAGGTAAATCATGGAAAACCTAAATCAGGATGGATGGACGCGGGATTGAACCTTCGTCCTCCCGAATGCGAGTCCAGTGTGCTAACCACTGCGCCATCTCGCTCGGTTAGA
The DNA here is from genome assembly GCF_021461395.2 of Schistocerca americana. Classification (NCBI taxonomy): domain Eukaryota; kingdom Metazoa; phylum Arthropoda; class Insecta; order Orthoptera; family Acrididae; genus Schistocerca; species Schistocerca americana. The sequence continues at coordinate 238,673,840 of NC_060125.1, read as the reverse complement.
TAGCCAAAACCCTCTACGTATTGCCCATATGTAAAACAATGAGGTAAGCAAAAAAAAAAAAAAAAAAAAAAAAATGCACATAAGAATAAAAGTAGAGTGTTTGGTTATCCAGTATGACGCAATGTAACACTTGTCAACATGAGTTTTTGTTTGGATTTGTATGCCTCCAGACAAAATTGTATGTTATCATAATTACTTGAATTCCTTGTATTTTTACCTATAATTTTTTTGAACTTAACCCAATCTTTTACATAAAGCCATAAATAGAGGACATTGGCTATACAGTATGACGTAAACCGACGGTACCTGTATGGCTTTGTAAACAGTAGCCTGAGTTGAATTAATGTTTTTACATGCCTGAGTTAGATTAGAATATGTATCGTTATAATTACGTTCAGTCTAGATGACTACTTACAACGGTATGCAATCGTGGAATCGTAACTGTGTACGACTGTGATATGTTGTTTGATGAGCGTGATTTTTCTATGTCTGAGTCATGTATTCTTTGCATTTATAGCACTGATGATAGCTGCAATATCAGTTGAAATCTGAATCTTCAATGCGGTAAAAAAGACAGATGGCATTACAACCGATGCTGACCTTTCTCTCCTGGATTACATCACGGTCGTGAGGCACTATCATTCACATGGAACTGAATATGATGGAGAAGATAACATCTTTGGCAGTCTGACCAGATATTTCTGCTCTGAGCTGTCTGCGCCAGCCCCCCGCCCCCACCCCTATGCACGTCACATATCCCCCCCCCCCCCCCGCCCACACAGTGGACTGCGGCCCCCAGGAAGTGAACCATTGTCCTAGATTAATGGCACGTTACCTGCCACTCTGTAACTGCTGCTTGTTTAATACGCTACTGGTCATTAAAATTGCTACACCACGAAGATGACGTGATACAGACGCGAAATTTAACAGACAGGAAGAAGATGCTGTGATATGCAGATGATTAGATTTTCAGAGCATTCACACAAGGTTGGCGCCGGTGACGACACCTACAACGTGCTGACATGAGGAAAGTTTCCAACCGACTTCTCATACACAAACAGCAGTTGACCAGCGTTGACTGGTGAAACGATGTTGTGATGCCTCGTGTAAGGAGGAGAAATGCGTACCATCACGTTTCCCACTTTGATAAAGGTCGGATTGTAGCCTATCGCGATTGCTGTTTATCGTATCGCGACATTGCTGCTCGCGTTGGTCGAGATCCAATGACTGTTAGCAGAATATGGAATCGGTGGGTTCAGGAGGGTAATACGGATCGCCGTGCTGGATCCCAACGGCCTTTGTATCACTAGCAGTCGAGATGACAGGCATCTTATCCGCATGGCTGTAAAGGATCGTGCAGCCACGTCTCGGTCCCTGAGTCAACAGATGGGGACGTTTGCAAGACGACAACCATCTCCACGAACAGTTCGACGACGTTTGCAGCAGCATGGACTATCAGCTCGGAGACCACGGCTGTGGTTACCCTTGACGCTGCATCACAGACAGGAGCGCCTGCGATGGTGTATTCAACTACCAACCTGGGAGCACGAATGGCAAAACGTCATTTTTTCGGATGAATCCAGGTTCTGCTTACAGCATCATGATGGTCGCATCCGTGTTTGGCGACATCGCGGTGAACGCACATTCGAAGCGTGTATTCGTCATCGCCATACTGGCGTATCACCTGGCGTGATGGTATGGTGTGCCACTGGTTACTCGTCTCTGTCACCTCTTGTTCGCATTGACAGCACTTTGAACAGTGGACGTTACATTTCAGATGTGTTACGACCCGTGGCTCTACCCTTCATTCGATCCCTGCGAAACCCTACATTTCAGCAGGATAATGCACGACCGCATGTTGCAGGTGATGTACGGGCCTTTCTGGATACAGAAATTGTTCGACTGCTGCCCTGGCCAGCACATTCTCCAGATCTCTCACCAACTGAAAACGTCTGGTCAATGGTGGCCGAGCAACTGCCTCGTCACAATACGCCAGTCACTACTCTTGATGAACTGTGGCATCGTGTTGAAGCTGCATGGGCGGCTGTACCCGTACACGCCATCCAAGCTCAGTTTGACTCAATGCCCAGGCGTACCAAGGCCGTTATTACGGCCAGAGGTGGTTGTTCTGGATACTGATTTCTCAGGATCTATGCGCCCAAACTGCGTGAAAATGTGTAATCACATGTCAGTTCTAGTATAATATATTTGTTCAATGAATACCCGTTTATCATCTGCATTTCTTCTTGGTGTAGCAATTTTACTGGCCAGTAGTGTAATTTACTAACAACGCCCGTTTCCATTTAAGCGTCAACGTCTTGCTTATGACTGCAGTGAATTCTTGGCTGCAACCGTACTTTCGTGAATGTTACTCTCGGCAATGCGAAAGTTCCTGGCTCTGATAAATGAATATTTTGCTGCTGATCTTTTTCCTTCATGCGCTGTAACCCCTGTTCCACCTCCTCAGTTTCTTAATTAATCAGTTTAGAACCCCTTGCAAGTAGGGACGAATTCGATTGCCTTACGCAGTTAAGACGGAGATTATAATTAATTTTACGGCAGACAGGGCAGAAAGAGGAGACTTTCTCCCCTCCCCTCATTCAAACGGAACGACTCCCTACCAAGCAAAAAGCTATTACAGTTACACATTTATTGCAAATTTACTAGGTTCTTCCGCAGTGTTCTGTTCATTTGAGTCTTCTCAGTTTGAAGGTCTCATTCCGATGTAATGGTTCGCCTTGGAGTTGAAGTTGAGGTGGCTAGTGTTTATTATTCAGGGACAGTGATGCACCCTTTCCCGATCGCTGCCTAAACTGAGAAAACACTTTCTCTAATGAGACCGTTGCTGGGGTAAACAAAAGGAAATCAGGCGAAAAGGACGTCACCGTTCATGGATTACAGAGAAGGCGGCAGAGGCGGCTCACAAGCTACAATTGACTTCACGGTGTTTCGCGTAACCTAGCAGACAAGGGTACGTCTCCGACTGTAGTTCTCCATTATGTCTGTTGATTACGGGCACCTGCAGTACAAAACATAAAAAGCAACTTTATTACTTTACGCTCATTTGATAACATTCCGGCTTTTGTCAATTAGAAATTTTTGACCTTCGCCAGGATTATTTATGGTCTTCAGCATGTGTATTTCCGTATTTTGCATTCGCTGAAAACGCACTTATTAAAGGACACACACGTTTCAGAACTGGGCGCGTTTGCACGAAACTGGCGACTGACAACCATGATACCACCGTATGGTGTACCACAACAAATACGTAATTAGCTTAAGGAACTTACGAATTCAACTATTTTACTCAGGCCTAATGGAAGAATTTCAGCACCAGAACTTGCAAATAAATTTTTGTTTCCAATTAACAGCTGATTCGAAGGACCTCTTTGTTTGTCATCCACGGCATTTTTACAGCACAGCTGTACGTCGACGATATTCTACGCACTGTTTTTTTTTTTTTTTTTTTTTTTTTTGCCCTGGGCTTACATTTCAGCAAGATAATCCCCCCCGAGCACGACGAGAGTTTCTGCTGATCGTCTTCGTGTTTGCGAAGTTCTACCTTGGCCAGCAAGGTTGCCGGATCTCTCCCCAACTGAGAACATTTGTAGCATTTCGTACAGGCCCTCCAACCACCTCGGGATTTTGACGATCTAACGCGCCAGTTGGACAGGATTTGGCACAATATTCATCTCGAGGACAGCCCACAACTCTATAAACCAGTGCCAAGCCGAAAAGCAGCTTGAATAAGGGCCAGAGGTGGACCAACTCGTTATTGACTTGCTCAATTTGTGAAGCTATCTCTCTTGAGAAACTATCTCTCATCAATAAATCATCGAACTTCTCTCAGATTGTAATCATTTGTTCGTCTGTAAATGTGCAGCGCATCTGCTGGTTTCTGTCCCATACGAATAATTCTTTCATGGAACCTTTTTTTTCCCCGAGTGTGTTTCACGAACAGCTGCTGCTAGTGTCAAAAAATATTAAGTCACAGCTTAAACTGTAACTTTTCTGCTTTCTCTTGATCCATACGCTCATAACAACAACAACAAAAACAATAATAATAATAATAATAATAATAATAGAAACAATAATATTAGAATACCGATCGATATTTGAACGTATCATATTTCCTGCTTTTTGAAAAGACCTTGAAAATTTAAAAAAATTAAAACAGACTGGCGAACTGTTTTGTGAAATGATTTGTCAAAAAGTAAAAAAATATAATACATTAGACAAACATCTGGCGCGCCTTTAAGAATGCCCGAGACCAAATATAGCAAATGAGGTGGCGACTGAGAATTTAAAGTTCAATGTTTGATTTAGAATTTTAGGATTTTGAAGAGTACTAGAGGATATCTGTAAGGCGGAATTTTACTCAGTGGTCACCTTATGTCACTAACGTATAAGCATCTCGGCTGCTGTACATGATTTTGAGCATGTTTCACAGGCGGATAAATTGTTTCCCTAATCTATTTTATTTCTTCCTTACTGACAAATCATTTCACAAAACTTTGAGCCGATTAGATTTTTGTTTCCCAATTTTTTTATTATTCCGGGCAGAGTGTTGTCGCTATTAGGATGAAGTGGTCTTCGCAACGCACTGTGTAGTGGATTGCAGAGCATACACCTACAAGTTTCACTTATCGTGTAAAAAATATTGATAGACACCGTGTAATGGTTCTTTATTTACGTGACCATTACGGCACTCCAACCCCAGTTCTCGATACCAGTAATATCTTACTACTTTTCTGCGGTCCGCCCCTGTTAACTGAGTGGTCAGCGCGACAGAATGTCAATCCTAAGGGCCCGGGTTCGATTCCCGACTCGATCGGAGATTTTCTCCGCTCAGGGACTGGGTGTTGTGTTGTCCTAATCATCCCCATCGACGCGCAAGTCGCCGAAGTGGCGTCAAATCGAAAGACTTGCACCCGGTGAAAGGTCTACCCGAGGGGAGGCTCTAGTCACAAGACGTACTTTTCTGCGAAGTAACAGACATATTTTTGTGGCAATATTCACATTTGGTTTTATTAATGTATAGGTACTCCGATGTATCTATATATTACAGTGATATGGTTCTTGTGTGTATTCATTTCTGTGAGACTGTCATAATGTTTGACTTACTTGTAACCGTTTTGGAGCGAATACTCACAGAGCAGTCTTTGGTTCACTTTGGCAGAAGTTAAGTTGCTATTTCTCTTTGTAAGAGAACAGTCAAGTCTTGTGTTCGGTTAAAGTGGAAATTAAATATAAGAAGATTGATATAAAACTGTTTTCTTGATGATGTGACAATTAAGAAGAAGTATATGTGATTTTACAAGAAGTCTAATAAAAATGTGGATCGTGAACGCCAAGTCAAAAATTACTTCTACCATATGTTTGTTCTGATATGGGATTGTTTGATCATTAAGAATTCCCTGAAAAACGCATTTGTTAGGTCTTCAAATATTGCTAAAATACAGATCTGAACCTTCTAGCCGTCAAAGTGGTATCACCCTAGAATCAAAAGATGAGCCATAACAACTTCGACGAAATCTACGTGGAAATCCATCCAAGATAAGTGCCAAAATTAATGACTTTTTTCCAGGTCTGACAATACCATCCACAGTCAATAACTTTGTTGTTGCCCGATAAAGCGAACATATGCTCCGTGAGCAACATTATTAATCTGATTTCTAACCTACTTCGCAAGTGGTGGTATAGTTAGAACCGTCAATGAGATAAATATAGTAGCCCATTTAAACGAGCAGGAATAATCTCTCCGAAATTTCGTTTAGTTTGCCCGGTAGATGGAAAACTACATTCGGTCTTCCAATCCCAGATACTTCACAACATGGAAAACAGTACAGTGAAACACTGAGGTTGGCTCGAGAGCATTAACTGTATTTTATTTACAAATTGCATCAAACATGAGCCAGTAAATATAAATATCAACAAATCACTAGTAAGGCAAACAGCACTGTAAAACTGTGCATGTCCCGACGAGAGCTCTTGCAGCACGAGCGCTGCAAAACATAATGTGCGGAATAAACATTTCAGTACAGCCGCTCGTGTCATTATGCAATATCCGATTTTGGGCACTTCAGGTTTTAAATTAATTCAGAGTCTGTTATTTTCTGTCAGAATGCTCGTCATTACGGGATTCGCGAAGTCTGCAACTGGTGCGTTCGAAATTTGGCGACCAAGAACATTGACTACATCGGACCACAGATATTTACAGATCCCGCACACCCCGCTCTCAGTCGTCTTAAGATTTTACACCAATGTCTCAGTCACGTCAAGAAAACCACCAAGCAAGGGCAAAAATTGCCCGTACATTTTTCTTTCATTAAAAGGTCATAACAGATATCCTTCTATGTTCATCGGGCTTTTTATATTTGTCTTTCGCCTTAGAAAGTACTACACTATTCATTTATAGTTTAACATTTTAAAAATTGGATATAAAACATACAACTTTTATGCTCAACAGCAATTTTTGCCCTAGGTTGGTGCTAAATGTGATCACAATTCAAACTGTGTCTAAATTTCATTTGGAAACCTTGGCATGCAGTAACTGAACTTCAGAATACACTTTTTTTGTGCAATGGAGGGGAGGGTGAATGTCTTTTATAAATGACAGTATTGTTTCTAATTAGAGTTTCTTGTAAGTTTTCAATATACCGTTACATATGTTAGTGCACGTGTTTTTATTTCTATTTTTGAAACTTTTCCTCGAGAATACAAATTTATTGTTTATTTATTTATTAGATTAAAGAAATTAAATCATAGAAATTTTGGACAGTCTCTTCATTTCTTTATTTTCTAACCTACACAAACTTTTATTGTCCAAGTCTTGACCACAGTTGCTTGTTATACGTTTTACCAGAGAAAAATAGTGTGGTGTCACCGCCAGACACCACACTTGCTAGGTGGTAGCCTTTTTAAACCGGCCGCGGTCCATTAGTATACGTCGGACCCGCGTGTCGCCACTATCAGTGATTGCAGACCGAGCGCCGCCACACAGCAGGTCTAGAGAGACTTACTAGCACTCGCCCCAGTTGTACAGCCGACTTTGCAAGGAAAGGTTCACTGACAAATACGCTCTCATTTGCCGAGACGATAGTTAGCATAGCCTTCAGCTAAGTCAATTGCTACAACCTAGCAAGGCGCCATTTATCCTTTGCTATGTATCTAATGAAGCATGTACAGTAACAAGACCAATGTTCACCAATTGTGGATTAAAGTTAAGTATTCCAGCAGCTACGTACTTTTCTTTATAGCATTCATTACGTATCCTGTTTCAGACCTCACGCCAGCCTGCGTGAGTTTAAGCGCGTGCCTTTCGGTTACCCGTCGCTGTGGACTGGCTGTCTTGTCAGTCCACAACAAATAGTATATTAACTAATTATATTTTTGAACGCCCTACATATTCGAAACATTGTTTTTGGTTATAACGTCAATGAGCACTTTTGAAAAATGGCTCTGAGCACTATGGGACTTAACTTCTAAGGTCATCAGCCCCCTAGAACTTAGAACTACTTAAACCTAACTAACCTAAGGACATCACACACATCCATGCCCGAGGCAGGATTCGAACCTGCGACCTTAGCGGTCGCGCGGTTCCAGGCTGTAGCGCCTAGAACCGCTTGGCCACCATGGCCGGCAGCACTTTTAAACTGACCTCACATTGTAAGCACACTCACCACAAATAGTATATTACAAATTTATAGTCTATAGTAACACGGGCAAGTTTTGCCCCTGGCTGGTCTTTCGTGTAACCTAAAATAACTTTGAGTTGCTACGGCTACGGACGCTGCGGGGTGGAGCCGGAAGTTACAGTTTCTCTCATATACAGTCAAGATCAAGTACTAATTCCAACAACTAAACGACATGGTTGTCAACAAAATCTTTTCGCATTCGAAGAAGAAAGTAGGTACCAGAAATTTCGTGAAAAGATATCGTCGCAATCAAAAACACTTTGTTTTAATGTCTGCCACTCGAGCTCGCGTATCATAACCGCGACACACTCCCCCCCCCCCCCCCCCCTACTTCGCGATGATACACAACGAACTGACCTTTGGAATTTTTTCCAGTGTCCTCCGTCAATCCTGTCTGCTAAGGATCCCACAGCGTACAACAATACTCTTGAGGACGGAAAAGCGTAGTGTAGGCTCTCTCTTCAGTAGACCTATTCCGTCTTGTGAGCGTTCTGTCAATAAAACAGTCTTTGGTTTTCCTTTCTCAGAACACTTTCTATGTGATTATTCCAATTTAAATTGTTCGCAATTGTATTCTCTAGGTATTTAGCTCAATCTACAATATTTAAATTTGTTTGATTTATCATGTAACCGAAATTTAACTGATTTTTTTTAGTACTCATGTGAAGGATCTCTCACTTTTTTTAGTGTTTAGGGCCAATTGCCACTTTTGTCCCCATTCACATACATTGTCTCAATCATTTTACAATTGGTTTTCATGTCCTAATGACCTTATTACACGGTAAACGACAGTATGATCAGCAAACAAACTAATAAGTCAGCTCAGATCGTTTCCTAAATAGTTTACATAGATTAACAGCAACAGAGAGCCTGTAGACGTCCTTGGGGAACTTCAGATATCACTTCTGTTTTCCTCTGTGGACGGATTTCCATAATATTCGCGTGTTGATCAAACCTACTAGTAACAAATCTAGTAGTTTATTACAAAGTCTCAGTCGTCGGCAAGGCATGTGGCCAACTTCGATTATTGGCAGGTTACTGGGAAAATGCTGTCAATCTATAAAGGAGACAGATTATAAAAAAACTAGTGCATCACATCTCAGAACAACGCTCATGTGTTTGGAACCCATACAGCCAGGAGGAACGGTATAAAAAGAAGGCCGGTACGAGTAGTTACAGTTTTGACTCACAGAAATGTTGAAAATCGTGAAATTGCGGACGCTTAACATCTCGCCAAACACTTCGCACAAAATTTTGAGAAACAAAGGTATTTGTCAGCTCCTACCGTAACCAACACAACGACAAGGTCAGAATGGTTACAGCACGCACAGAGTAAGATACGTAGTCATTCTTCGTGCGCTCCATACGCAACTGGAACGGAACGAGACCCCAACATGTTCTATCATATTAGGTACACTCTGCCACGCACTTTCCAGTGGTTCGTGGAGTATGTCTGTATATGTACGGGGTGGGGGTGGGGGGAGGGCGTTCAATAAATAAAGCAACACATTTTTCCCTGTCCAATTTCGGTTGAAAAACTGCAGAATTCGTTGTGTGACAGCGTGTAATATTCCCGCTTCAGCCCCTATTGTTTCATGAACTTCTGATAGGTGGTAGCACTATACGAGGGGGTATGAAAAGTCCGTGCAAATCAGAGAGATGGCACCACCGGCGCGTATCGAGGTCATGTTTAGTTAGTAGCATCTTTGGAAAGAACGCACACCCAGTTTCAACCATATTGGTCTATTTCTTTGTGTTTGGCATTCGTGTGAATCAAGGAAGCCGAGTGATTGTCTAAAAATGGACAAAGAAGAATTTCGTGTGGTGATTGAACATTACTTTATGAAAGGTAAAACGCCTCAGGAGACTAAAAGAGAAGCTTGATAAACATTATGGTGACTCTGCACCTTCGATTAGAACAGTTTGTAAATGGTTTCAAAATTTTCAGAGTTGCCATATGGGCATAAGTGATACTGAACGTTCTGGACGCCCTGTGGAGGTTACGATTCCAGAAATCATTGATAAAATCCATGATATGGTGATGGATGACAGAAGAGTTAAGGTGAGTGAGATTGCTAGTGCTGTGGGCATCTCGAATGAACGGGTACATAATATTTTGCATGAACATCTGGACATGAGAAAGCTATCCGTAAGATGTGTTCCGCGATTGCTGACACTTGACCAAAGACGGAATCGTGTCAAGTAATGCAAGAATGGTTTGCAGCTGTTCAGGAAGAATTCGCAGGACTTTAAGCGTCGTTTCGTCGCTGTGGATGAAAGAATGATACATCACTATACTCCTGAGACCAAACAACAATCTAAACAATGGTTTAGCAAGGGAGATGGCTCTGAGCACTATGGGACTCAACATCTATGGTCATCAGTCCCCTAGAACTTAGAACTACTTAAACCTAACTAACCTAAGGACAGCACACAACACCCAGTCAACACGAGGCACAGAAAATCCCTGACCCCGCCGGGAATCGAACCTGGAAACCCGGGCGTGGGAAGCGAGAGCGCTACCGCACGACCACGAGCTGCGGACTTTAGCAAGGGAGAATCTGCACCAAAAAAGCCGAAGACCAGTCCTTTGGCCGGAAAGGTTATGGCGACTCTCTTTCAGGATTCACAAGAGATAGTCCTCATCGACTATCTGAAAAAGGGTAAAACAATTACTGGAGCGTTTCAAAACCGAGCTGCAAGAGAAACGCCGGCGATTGGACCGCAAAAAAGTCCTTTTCCATCACGACAATGCACCAGCACACACCTCAGCAGTTGTGGTCGCAAAATTAATGGACACAGGATTCAAACTCGTTTCACATCCCCCCCCCCCCCCCCCTATTCTCCAGACTTGGCCCCCTCGGACTACTATTTGTTCCCCAATTTGAAGAAATGGATGGCGGGACAAAGATTTTATTCAAACGAGGGGGCGATTGCAGCAACTAATACCTATTTTGCAGACTTGGACAATTCCTATTATTCGGAAGGGATCAACAAATTAGAACAGCATTGGAGGAAGTGTATAAGTCTAAAAGGAGACTATGTCGAAAAATAAAAAAGGTTTACCCCAAACACGTAAGTGGTTTTTATTTTTGCACGAACTTTTCAAACGCCCCTCGTATGTAGCCTTAAATATGGCGTCTGCAATGGAGGCGCGTTGCACGATGACGGCTGTCACTGGCGGAAAACCAGAGCATCGCAGATATTCATAGTCGCTTGCAGACTGTCTACGGAGACCTGGCAGTGAATAAAAACACAGTGAGTTCTTGGGTGAGGCGTCTGTCATCATCACAACTGCTCTTCCTGATCCGTCCTACAGCTTGGACCTCGCACCTTCCGGCTTCCATCTGTTTGGTCCTATAAAAGATGCACTCCGCGGGAAGCAGTGCATGGATGATAGGGAGTTTATTGATGCAGCAAGACATTGGCTGCGACAACGACCGGTAGTACCACGCGGACATACAGGCTCTCCTCAGTAAGGTGGCGTACGGCCGTCGAATTTCACGGAGATTATATTGAAAAATAAGGTTTTGCAGCCAAAAGAGTGGGGAGTTATATGGTGTATTGGAATCCTGAAAAAAACCTGCCTGCTTACAGGGAAAAAAATCTGTTCATCTTGGGTATTAGTAACCGCTTCAGCTGAAGCTGTGGTTGCCCCACCTACAAAATTGTCTGAAAAAAAAAAAAAAAAAAAAAAAAAAAATATATATATATATATATATATATATATATATATATTGCTTACTGAACGCCCTTCGTAGATGTTGAAAGTCAGGTAGGACTTTTGCAGCTTAATACTGGAGCCAATTTGTTGCAGATGTGTATGACTCCGCTGTTATAAGCTGCGCCGTGTTCTCCCAGGGGCTGCTTCGGCATCCTTCACGCGAACCCGGTGCGTCTTTAATTTCGCCCCCTACGCCACACGGCGGCCAGTTGACAGCCGCCTTACGCCTGCCAGGACAGCAACCATCAATCCTCGCACCCTTTCACAACTTTACAGCCCATCTCCACCTTCTCCTCTCCCTCCCAACAACGGCGGAGCTTCTGGAAACAATACTGATATTCTAACAGGTATCACCGTCTGTTTTCTGGATTCCTGTCATATTCTTTCATTTATTGCTCCGAACTACAGGGTGTAAATAACAACGGTTTACTGCGTACCACAGAGAATGAGAGACGAATAAACTTATATACGACACCTGTGGTCTATCGAGCCGGGAAACAGCCTCAGATTGGCCTACAAAAGTCACCAAAAGCTACAGCGTATGCGCACCGCTCGATATTTTGGTTAAAATCGCTCTTGAATATCAGAAAACGCATGGCTCTGCACTGAAAACATGTAAAACTGACGTTTATGTAAATTTTACCTTAAAATGCTATGGATTTTAATAAGACAAAATTAACAATTTAATCATTTTGTATGTCTAGCTTTCTTACTACGAAACTGCAAGTTTCGTGCATATGTTCGCAGCATTTTTCCATCAGCTTAATAAACACAACATGTGCACATAGCAGAGACTAATTACCAACAACATATTCTCCTTCTCAATTTACAACGGTCTACCAACGCAGGGGTAATTTCTCGATTGCGTGATTGTAATAATCACGTCGTTTTGAGGCTAAAAACTACTCGATCCATGTTGGGAAAGTATTTTCATCCGGAAACGAAGTTCCTTGCGGGTTGTTCGGTAGAGAACGGAGGAGGAGATACTCTGAGGGCGGTTCTTGCCTCTTATTGGTACAACTTCTGTAGCACTTCGCCGAAACATCGCAGAACGCATTTTGTGATTAACGTGAAGCAATGCCTCCTCAACGAGAAATGCACTAACGGAAGTTGTGCTACTTAAGCGAAAGTTGGTAGGTGTTTTCTACATGTGAAAGATGACTTCTGTTCGGATTCCGCGCCAGTAGCATAAAAGTGGCCCTAGTAGTGCGACTCTGAGGATCCGAATCAGGTTTGCCTTAAATACACGCTGTAACGGTCGTGAGCGTCAGGTACCTTTGAGAACAGACGTGATGAGTCGATGTTATTCTGGGATACCGTTAAGGAGCAAGAGCGCCGTTAGCAAGACCTCACTGAGTTTCAAAGATGTCGTGCAGTATTGGAGAAAGTCTCGGCATAAATGTGGCCACTGTACATGATTGTTGGCCGCAGTGGTAACGAGAACGTACGGTCGCAAGAAGACTGGTCAGGTGGCGCTATCGAGAAGGAAGACCATCGTGTTCGGCGTATGGATCTGACGCATCGTACTGCGTATGCTGCAGCAGTCTGAGCAGCAGCCGGTCGCTGTGGCCGAGCGGTTCTAGGCGCTTCAGTCCGGAACCGCGCTGCTGCTACGGTCGCAGGTTCGAAACCTGCCTTGGGCATGGATGTGTGTGATGTCCTTAGGTTAGTTAGGTTTAAGTAGTTGTAAGTCTAGGGGACTGATGACCTCAGATGTTAAGTCCCATAGTGCTTAGAGCCATTTCTGAGCAGCAGTTGTCAACACAGTGACAGAAGAAACTGTTACAAATCAGTTACTTCATGGATAGCACAGAGGCAGACACCCTGGCCCCAAACCACTGCCATATGCGACTTCAGTGGTCGTGTGACTGGGGCCTCCCGTCGGGTAGACCGTTCGCCTGGTGCAAGTCTTTCGATTTGACGCCACTTCGGCGACTTGCGCGTCGATGGGGATGAAATGATGATGATTAGGACAAGCTGATTCTGCCTCGGTGCCAGTGAGTGCCCTGTGTTGGTTAGAAGGCCAGCTGATGACCTGCAATCAAGCCCTTTGCGTGCGAGCCTACTACTGGAGTTACGGTTCGGGGTTCGATTTCGTATGACAGCAGGAGCACTCTCGTGGTAATGCCATGCTTCCTGACAGCAAATCTGTACATAAATTTGATAATTTTAGCTCCTGTGCTACCATTCATGAACAGCATTTCACTGGGTGATTTCCAGCACATACCGCTGTTGTAACCCAACGTGCTCTAAGGAGTGTGATCCCCAGACAACATTAACCGTACCTGTATTGGCCGACCAAGCGCATCAGTAACGGAACTTCATCTCACAAACTGACATCGTGCATCTGTACAACACAGGGTCTGCATGTTTGCAAGCTTGAATTCAACGTTCCGGCGGCAGACACCGGCTGGTAGCAGCATTTCAAGTTTGTAATGGCTTACCTCACGCTTATATTAACGTGTTATCCTGTAATGTTAATCATTTACATATATTACCTAGACACACATATTCCCAAAATTTCATTATTCTACATTAATTATTTTTTCATAAATTTAGACAACATTGTCTGTGGCGTGCAGCGATCTGGTGTTATACTTACGTTAAAAACAACAGTCGAGACAAAAAAAAAGGTTCAAATGGCTCTGACAAGGGAAGCTCCCCATCGCACCCCCCTCAGATTTAGTTATAAGTTGGCACAGTGGACAGGCCTTAAAAAAACTGAACACAGATCAATCGAGAAAACAGGAAGAAGTTGTGTGGAACTATGAAAAAAATAAGCAAAATATACAAACTGAGTAGTCCATGAGCAAGACAGGCAACATCTAGGATAGAGTAAGCTCAGGCGCGCCGTGGTCCCGTGGTTAGTGTGGTGTCACCGCCAGACACCACACTTGCTAGGTGGTAGCTTTAAATCGGCCGCGGTCCATTAGTACATGTCGGATCCGCGTGTCGCCACTGTCAGGGATCGCAGACCGAGCGCCACCACAAGGCAGGTCTCGAGATACGGACTAGCACTCGCCCCAGTTGTACGGACGACGTAGCTAGCGATGCACACTGACGAAGCCTCGCTCATTTGCCGAGACGATAGTAAGAATAGCCTTCAGCTAAGTCAATGGCTACGACCCAGCAAGGCGCCATTAGTAACATTGCATGTATCTATGGAGTCTCACTTATATCGTCAATAGCGATGTACCAAGGATGGATTAAAGTTAAGTATTCCAGAAGCTACGTACTTTTCTTTATAGCATTCATTACGTATCCTGTTACAGACCTATCTCTTGCCTGCGTGAACAAACGCGTGCCTTTCGGCCACTTCCGTGGCGTGGCTGTCTTGCTACGCCACAACAGTTAGCGTGAGCAGCTGCGGAACGAGAAGTCCTTGGTTCAAGTCTTCCCTCGAGTGAAAAGTTTGCTTTCTTTATTGTCGCAATGTTATGATCTGTCCATTCGTTCATTGACGTCTCTGTTTACTGTCGTAAGTTTAGTGTTTGTGTTTTGTGCCCGCACCGCAAAACCGTGCGATTAGTAGACCAAAGAACGTGCCTTTCCAATGGGAACAGAAAACATTTGATCGCAAGGTCATAGGTCAACCGATTCCTCCACAGGAAAACATGTCTGATATATACAAAACTGATGACGGCATGTGCGTCACATGACAGGAATATGTTGTCGACCCACCTAACTTGTACACTTGGCGAATGGGTAAAAAGATTCTTCTACCTTGCCCGATTTAGGTTTTCTTTTGGATGTGATAATCACTCCCAAAAAAGTGGTGAAAACATAAGAGTTTGTCACACAAACTGCAACAAATGAATGCAACAGTTTCACAGTCGCACAGTTTTCCCTGTGCTCTGTCGAAACAGATGTTTTCAACGTTTTCAAATTTTTCCCTGTATAGACCGTCAAATGCTGCATACGTCCATGCAAATCTGAACATGTCCTGGAATTCTGGATAGCGAAGTTGACTATATAAAAAATTAAACTTTTCACTCGAGGGAAGGCTTGAACCTAGGACCTCTAGCTCAGTAGCTGCTCACGCTAACCACGGAACCACGGCGCTCCTGAGCTCAGGCAGTCCTTTATGTTCCCTACCTTGCGCATGGACTACTCAGTTTGTATATTTTTTTATTTTTTCATAGTTCCACAAAACTTCTTCCTGTTTTCTCAATTGATCTGTGTTCAGGTTTTCAAGGCCTATCCACTGTGCCAACTTATAACTAAATCTGAGGGGGGTGCGATGGGGAGGTTCCCTTGTGAGCACCATGGGGCTTAACATCTGAGGTCATCAGTCCCCTACAACCTAGAACTACTTAAACCCAGCTAACCTAATGACATCACACACATGCATGTCCGAGGCAGGATTCGAACGTGCGACTGCAGCAGCAGTGCGGCTCCGGACTGAAGCGCCTAGAACCGCTCGTCCACAGCGGCCGGCTCTAGATCGCAATAACATTTGTTTATTGACCGGTTTCGGCTTATGCTACAAGCGTCCTCAGAATTTTTGGGTCCCCAATGACTGGTGCTGGCGGCCCCACGGTTTTTCATGTGATAGCACGATCGTAACTGAGCAAGGTGGCGCAGTGGTTAGACACTGGACTCGCATTTGGGAGGACGACGGTTCAATCCCGTGTCCGGCCATCCTGATTTAGGTTTTCCGTGATTTCCCTAAATCGCTCCAGGCAGATGCAGGGATGGTTCCTTTCAAAGGGCACGGCCGACTTCCTTCCCCGTCCTTCCCTCATCCGATGAGACCGATGACCTCGCTGTCTGGTCTCCTTCCCCAAACAACCCAATCCTCCCCCCCCCCCCTCCCCCCCCCCCCCACGATCGTACATTGTGAGGATGGCTTAAAAATAAACGAATCTTATTTCGATCTCGACTGTTGATTTTAATCTAATTATTTGTTGGTGTTACGATTTTTTTTCGTAAGCGCATAAAACCAACCAAATATATAGGTTTAAACGGACGACGACATCCAATATAGCGTCTTCCAAGTTCATCTTGTGACGTACGCAACGTGCACGCCTGTTATTGGCACGAAGTTTTGGAGCGTTTTGTGGAAATATAGCAGAACCCATTTTGTGTTATACGTGCAGCAATGCTTCCTCAACGTAAAATAACAGGAAGTGACGTCAGAAACTGTGGTGTCACCGCCAGACACCACACTTGCTAGGTGGTAGCCTTTAAATCGGCCGCGGTCCGTTAGCATACGTCGGATCCGCGTGTCGCCCCTGTCAGTGATTGCAGACCGAGCGCCGCCACACGGCAGGTCTAGTCTAGAGAGACTCCCTAGCAATCGCCCCGAGTTGTACAGCCGACTTTGCTAGCGATGGTTCACTGTCTACATACGTTCTCATTTGCAGAGACGACAGTTTAGCTACGTCATTTGCTACGACCTAACAAGGCGCTATATTCAGTTACTATAATTACTTCAAGAATGTATTCTGAACAGATAATATTGTGAATCATGTACCGTCAAGAGCGACGCTCATCATTAATGGATTAAAGTTAAGTATTAAACTAATTACGTCCGCTTTCTGAATTCTCATTCCTTGTCATGTTCCAGACCTCACGTCAGTATAGTTCTTCCCTCCTCACGCCAGCCTACGTGAGCTAAAACGCGTGCATTTCGGCCCCCTCTAGTAACACGATGTTGGCTCTTCTGCTAACACAAAAGAAAACTAGTACAGCTCCACGTCCACTTCGGCTTTGACGTTCCGTGAGAATGCTTTTAGAAGAAGGTCGGAAGGGAAACTTCGGTGTGCACTGTTACGACGTAGAGATCAGTGTCGGCGAGCATATTGATGAGGCGTAACAGCGAGGGGAGTCGGCCAGTGGTCAGAAAGTGCTGCGGCCGGAGCTCGAACCGGGTCCCAGACGGCAGGGCCCCGGCGGCCAGCAGCGGCAGCAGTAGTGGCAGCGGCGGCCGGCACGGGCTCCCCAGCGGCGGCGCCTGACGCTAATGGAAACGAACGAGCGACGCGCTGCGGCAATTTTCTAGATTAAACGCCGAGGGGGGCGGCGGTGAGGCGGGGCGGCGCGGGGGCGGCATCGGTGCGGGGGCGGGGGCTGCGCGGGCCGCTGTCACAGCTGAGGCACGGCGTCAGCCTTCGCGGGACCGCCCACCGGCAGGCCGAGCCTACCTGCCGCTAAGTGACTACTCCCCACCCACAGGGCACAGACACCTCACCTGCTGCTGTAGTGTTCGAGATGAAGTCTGGTTTCGTGCACCTCCATCCCTAAGTCCATCCTGCGCTAGCCTATTCATAC
Source organism: Schistocerca americana (assembly GCF_021461395.2). Classification (NCBI taxonomy): domain Eukaryota; kingdom Metazoa; phylum Arthropoda; class Insecta; order Orthoptera; family Acrididae; genus Schistocerca; species Schistocerca americana. Next base: position 238,656,146 of record NC_060125.1, on the reverse strand, counting down.
ACTGAAGTGACGAAAGTGTGCACCGACGCAGATAGCGGTGCTATCCGGTATTCTAGGTACAAAAGGGCAGTGCATTGGCGGAGCTGTCATTTGTAATCAGGTAATTCACGTGAAAAGGTTTCCGACGTGTGAATTTTAAAATTTTCCCGGCGAAGTGACAGTTCAAATTTCGGGCTTGCAGCCGGTCGTCGTTCAATATTTCGCACGATATTTCAACTAGGCACCTGCCAGTCATCTTCAGGTGAGCCGTCACAGACTGGCGAAAACGTCCTCCGTTCCGCAGTATATAGCGTACTGTAACTATTCTGCGCATGCGTCGAAAACTTGATGTTGAACCACACTGCCTGCCGGCAGCGCCCTCGCTGGTGGAATAGCGGAACTCAGTCGCCCTCTGCGTTGCTATTTGCCACGGCCGCACTCTGTCGTCTTCGATTTGAGCAAATCGTGGAGACGATGGGATTCCATGCACTGTCCAGCTGGTAGCCGCTGTCACCGTTTTACATATTGTCCACCAGTCGTATTTCTACGGATTCTTTAATAATGTAGTCCCAGAATGACGTTGCTGCGAACAAAATCATTGTTTTCTCATACTCCATTGAATGTCCAGTAGCAATACAATGTTCAGCAATAGCGGACTTGCTTGGCTGTAAAAGGCGGGTGTAACGTTGATGTTTAGCGCAGCGTCCTTTCACGGTGCGTGTGGTTTGACCTATGTAAGCCATACCACATTGGCACGGTATCTTGCAAATTCCGGCCTTCGTAGTAACAGATTGTCCTTAACTGATCCCACAAGGTCCGCAATCTTCGATGGTGGGCGGAAAACCACTTTTACCTGAAATTTTCGGAGGATTCTTGCTATTTTCTTCCTTTCGTTGGCAACACTTCGTTTAAAAGATACCGTGCCAATGTGGTACGCAAACTTACGTTTAGGGGGGAGAGCGCAGTTTATGAAGTAAAGCCACCACGGCCGCATTAACCCTTTCGCTGCTACAGAGACGTGCTCCCCGCATTCCGCGCTGTGCGCGATTTCGTCATCACTGCACTGCTCGCCTGTGCAGACACATGGTGTTCTGACTGCTTTGACACACTTATCATTCGATTTCACAAAAACTATATGGTCCAAAAATTTGATTTTTACACATCTTCATGACTGATACCTTCTCCCCTTAAATGACTTAATTTTGTTTCGATGTTCAACGCAGTTATTGTGCAGCATTAAATGTAGTAAACCATTGCACGAAATTTTGAAGAGTTTGCAGAGGTAAAAGTCCATAGCGTATACTTTCCTTAAGGTCGATTTTAGTTGCCACTAGAAATTGCAAAAAATTTCATTCAAACGAATAAAATTCATGAAATAAGACACTTCGATATTGTTTTTAAATAAAGAAAACATTAAGCACTCTACAAGATTTGAACTCAGAACCTTTCGCTTAGCAGCCAAACACTTTAACCATTGTGCTAACACAGCTTGTCATCCAACAGATTTCCTGGAGGATTTTAAAATATGAGACAAAGTACCGACAAACACTGTTGGTATAACTATGAATTACTCACGTTTCGTCGAAGTACAATAGGAAATAAACAATTACCGCTGTTCTTTATTGCTAAAAAGCAGTTAGAGAGAATGATACAAACACCTTTCCTTGTTATCGCCTGAATTAGGAGGCTTATTACTTGTTTGGTTTAATTACTTAATAGAATATGAAGCAATTGGTATAAAGAATGCTTTTTCCAAACTTTCTATAAAAGAATTTCTGCTACCAAGACATTGCTTTTGTTCAATTACTTTACTTATGACTGAACGTTTCTAAAACTGAAGACACTCGTCCATGCTCTGCACTGCAGTCGAGATGTGGAAACGTCGTTCTCTGTTCATTGGCTGACTGTGCTTTGTGACGTCAGATGCGCAGAACGAACCTAAACTCGGTCGACATCGTAAATGACGCGCACTTTAGACGCACGGGACATCGTTAGGAAATTCAATATTCCCAGATCCACGGTGTGAAGAGGCTTCAGAGAAGAATGCCGGACATTTGCCACACTTGCCCCTTCGCCAGGTAGCTTGAGTAGCGACCCCTCAGGTACGGGACGCCCTTCCTCATACTACTTCTGTCCGCTTTCAAACCGCCGTCTCCACATCTTAGACGATACAACCATTACGTAAGGGAACTACTTCTTCGACGTCTTGGCGAAATACAGAACTTCTTTCCCGAAATCGAAATATTTATAACTTTTGCGAAACGAAAGCTATACCGACGATTATGTCAGTATGTAATTAGTTCTGCCAAGTATAAATATAGATCCCTCTGTCTGTACGGTAGCTTCCTTTCACGCTTACTGATTGCGATAGAAACACTCCATCGGCAGGGGAGCAACAAGTAAGGAACGATGTAAAGAGAATGTGAATGTACGCTAATCATTTCTTTTTGATCACTACATTTGTGCCTACTTTAATTACTACAACTGCATACCCAAAAGACAATAAGGAAAGAAGAAATGGGAATGTGAATGTTTGAAAAGAAGAACGACATACTCCATATTAATTTACTCTCTAAAATCCGATATCCCTTGCGGTGAAACATTAGTTAATAGAGCGTAACGGGACAATGTTCAAAACATGACTGAAAATACGTTCACTACATAGAAATAAGAACATCTATGATTGACATATCTAAAGTCGACGTACAATTTTAAAATGTTAGAAATAAGGAAATGAAGTAACACAGAATGCTATGCTTGTAACGTACGTTGTTGTTCTACATTGTTTAGCTCTGGTATTTACAGGGTCACAGAGAAAGCACCCTAGGTTTTTGAGGGAAAAGCCGTAATTGTAATGATCTGCACTACAACAGAAACAAGACGCACAACTTAAGGAAAAATAATGTAAAGCGACATTGAAGCAGGTACTTCCTGTGAATTAGTATGGACAGAGGTTATATTCGACAACCGGAGTAAATTAATAACTGGCTCCTTTTACCGACCCCCAGTCTCAGATGAAACAGTTGCTGAACAGTTCAAAGAAAACTTGAGTCTCACCACAAATAGGTACGCTACTCATACAATTACAGTTGACAGTGACTTCAATCTACCTTCCGTATGTTGACAAAAATACATTTTCAGACCCTATTGTAGATGGAAAACAACTTCCGTAATTAGAATGAAATTTTCGCTCTACAGCGGAGTGTGCGCTGATATGAAACTTCCTGGCAGATTAAAATTGTGTGCCGGACCGAGACTCGAGACCTTTGCCTTTCGCGGGCAAGTGCTCTACCAACTGAGTTACCCAAGCACGACTCACGCCCCGTTCTCACAGCTTTACTTCTGCCAGTACCTCATCTCCTACCCTCCAAACTTCACAGATCACCTACGAACCTTGCAAAACTAGCACTCCTGGAAGAAAGGATATTGCGGAGACATGACTTAGCCACAGCCTGGGGGATGTTTCTAGAATGAAATTTTCACTCTACAGAGGTGTGTGCGCTGATATGAAACTTCCTGGCAGATTAAAACTGTGTGCCGGACCGAGACTCGAACTCGAGACCTTTGCCTTTCGCGGGCAAGAGCTTCTGTGAAGTTTGGAAGGTAGGAGACGAGGTACTGCCAGAATTAAAGCTGTGAGAACGGGGCGTGAGTCGTGCTTGGGTAGCCTAGTTGGTTGAGCACTTGCCCGCGAAAGGCAAAGGACTCGAGTTCGAGTCTCGGTCCGGCACACAGTTTTAAACTGCCAGGAAGTTTCAACTTCCGTAACTGTTCTAAATGCTTTTTTAAAAATTATTTTTAACAATTAGATCACGAGGCCATTCAAATTGTAAATGGTTACGAAAACGCACTTGACCTCTTAACAACAAATAATCCTGAGCATCACGACGGATACAGGGATTAGTGAACACACAGTCGTAGCGAGGCTCAATTCCGTAACAAAGAAATTCACCAAAACTAAACGCGAAATATATCTATTTATAAAAGCAGCTAAAAATTCGGTTGACGTCTTTCTAAGAGACAGACTACAATCCTTCCAAACATATGACGACCATATGTGGCTTAAGTTCAAAGAAATAGTATCAACAGCACTCGAGAGATTCATACCAAATAAATTAATAAGAGACGGAACTGATCCCCCATGGTACACAAAACACGACAGAAAGCTGCTGCTGGAGCACCGAGAAAGGCACGTATAATTTAGACGAACGCAAAACCGCCAATACTGGCACAGTTTTAATGAGGCTCGAAATTTGGTGCGGATTTCCATGTGAGATGCATTTAATAGTTTCCACAACGAAAGTCTCTCAAGAAATGTGGCGGAAAATCCAAAGAGATTCTGGTCCTATGTGAAGTAAACCAGCGGAAAGGTTTAATAAGTATCTTCACTGCGCGACAGCGATGATGAGGAGGAGGAGGGGGAGATAAGGGACCCAACCCTACGGAGCAGGTAAAATCGTGGCAAACGTCCGGCGTGGCAAATGTCCGCACACCTCTGAGAATACCACGTTTCAGGCATTACCTCTCACCGCGGACAACGCAATGGCCGGCGGCATTCACTTTTCGATCGAGAGCAGTGGCGTTTGGGTAGACATGTCAGTCCCTACAGACAAGCAACACTGCGTGAAATAACAACAGAAATCAATGTTGGAGGTACGAGGAACGTATTCGTTGAGACAGTGTGGCGGAGCTTAGCGTTAATGAGGCATGGCAGCAGACAACCGATGCGAGTGCCATTGCTAACAGCAATGACCTTCAGCACCTTTCCTGGGTTCGTGACCATATCAGTTGGACCCAAGACGACCGGAAAAGTGTAGCCTGGTGTGATAAGTCCCGATTTCAGTTGGTAACAGCTGATGGTAGGGTTAGTGTGTGTCGTAGACACCACGGAGCCATGGACCCAAACTGTCAACAAGGCTCTGTGCAAGCTAGTGGTGGCTCCATACTGGTGTGTGCTGTCTTTAGATGGAATTGACTGGGTGCTCTGGTCCAACTGAACTGATCATTCAGTGGAAATGGCGTTGTACAGCTACTTGGAGACCATTTGCAGCGATTCATGGACTTGACAGTCCCAAACAAGAAGAGAATTTTTGTGGATGACAGTGCGCCATGTCACTGGGCTACAATTGCTCGTGATTGGTCTGAAGCATTTTCAGGACAATTCGAGTGAACGACTTGGCCACCCAGACCGGTCGACATGAATCCCATCCAACGTTTATGGCTTATAATTGAGATGTCAGTTCGCGCAGAAAATTGTGTACCAGCAACACTTTCGAAATTACGAATGGCTATACAGGCATAACGGCTCAATATTTCTGCACTGAACTTCCAACGACTTCTTGGGTCCATGCCTCGTCGAGTTACTGCAATGTATTGGGCGAAAGGAGGTCCGAAAACGATATAGCAAGGTATTCCAAGACTTTTGTCACCTCAGTGTAGTTTAATCATGTTCCGATAGGTGACAGTGCTATACTTAGCGTTCAAAATGGCGTCTATAACGGAGGTTGATGATGATGATGATGATTGGTTTGTGGGGCGCTCAACTGCGCGGCCATGAGCGCCCGTACAAAGTCCAAATTTTTACGCAGTCCAATTTTTTTCACAGTCCAATCTAGCCACTGTCACGAATGATGATGAAATTACAACAAAACACTCAGTCCCCGGACAGAGAAAATCCGCAACGCGGTCGGGAATCGAATCCGGACCCCGTGATCCAGAGGCAGCAACGCTAGCCACTTTTTTTTCTTTTTCATTTTATTCTTTGTTGATTAATATAGGTTAATATAAATTTGTTTCCTCAAACCGCGTAGCATAGACTGGAAAACATCCAGATAAGTGTCAGTAGAACACGCGCACCAAGGGTTCCGTGCAAACTTTGTGACGTGTATAGTTAGTTCATCCATCCTGAGAATAGAGAATTTCAAAGAGTTTCGCCTGTTATCGATATTGATACTGGCAAGATATCAAAATATGTGACCTAATAGGGCGTAACTTTTAACTGCATTTAAGCAGAAGCTAACTTTCTTCTTACCATGCCCAGGGACCGTAGCCATTAGTACGTTTCTTGAATTTCAACGTGATACGTCAATCCGTTCTTGAGAAAGAGAGGTCTTCACAAACGGACAGACAGACAGACAGACAGACAGTCGGATAAAGTGACAAAATAATAAGTTATTTTCGTGCGATATAATCACAAATTAACAATTTTCAGATTTTTCTTCCTTGTATAGGACAACCATGTTTATTGCAAAATTTTATGATTCTACGTCAACGGGAAGTACGCTATAGGTTTCCATGAGTGACTTTTCGGGTATCAAAATATGTGACGTAATGGCCGTATCTTTTGACTACTCTGATGTAAAAGCTTAAATTTCTTACATCGTGAAGGGACCACAGACGCCGGCCGCGGTGGTCTCGCGGTTAAGGCGCTCAGTCCGGAACCGCGCGATTGCTACGGTCGCAGGTTCGAATCCTGCCTCGGGCATGGATGTGTGTGATGTCCTTAGGTTAGTTAGGTTTAAGTAGTTCTAAGTTCTAGGGGACTGATGACCACAGAAGTTAAGTCCCATAGTGCTCAGAGCCATTTGAACCATTTTTTTGGACCACAGACCTCAGTACGTGACATAAATTTCAACTTGATAAGTATGCTTGTTGCTAAGGAAAAAGGGTTCTTAACAGTCGGACGGACGGACAGATAGACAGACAGGAGACAATGTGATCTTATGAGGGTTCCATTTTTGCAATGAAATACGGACCCCCAAAAACATACAGTTAGTCATGGGCTGATGACCCCCGGTGTCTTTTCACTACATTAAGTTTTTATTTCATTTCCAGCTTCGATTTGTATCGGCAGCATACGAAGAAGAGAAACACGAGGCAGCTACGCTCTCCACACAGTAGGCGGCTGCAATACAAGTCATGTATTCTCTCTAGAGTGGAAAGGGGTTTGAGTCTCCTTCGACCTTTAAAAGCAATTTCGGTATGTTAACTATATTTCGTACGCTGTAATGTAGGGAATAAAACGCTCCAAACGTAAACTGTCCAGCGACATTTTTCACTGTAGATCTTTCAAAAATTGTGCGATGTTGTACTTGACTTTGAAGTATCATACTGACTATGAGCAAGAACGAAAACAAAACAAGTTCAACATCATGCTGAGATCTTTGGCTAAGGAAAAATATTTTTCTTTTACCGAATAGTTTTCTCAAAATCGAATAAGAAAGACTGCATAGCGGAGAACACGCGCGACTACCAAAACACTGCTTTTTACTTTTTTACGCGAACATGCGGACACTCTCATTCGAGATTATCGACGGATCACAATCAAAAGTTACGGTACTCAAAGTTATGTGCCCCGCTGAGTTCCTCGCCACATAAAAGAGCAAACAAGGACTACGGGTATCTATGCGGAATTGGTTTCGCGTTACATGGGTGATCGTGACAATTTTTGTCGAAAATCGTCACAGGAAATGAACAAAGGTTCATCACTTCAAACCGGAAACGAAACAGCAATCCATAGAGTGGCGCCACACCACCTCTCTTCCGAAGAGAAAGGTCACAGCCGCAACCTCACCCGGTAAAGTTTTGGCGATGGCTCTGAGCACTATGGGACTTAACATCTGAGGTCATCAGTCCCCGAGACTTATAACTACTTAAACCCAACTAACCTAAGGACATCACACACACAGTCATGCCCGAGGCAGGATTCGAACCTGCGACCGTAGCACCACCGCGGTTCCGGACTGAAGCGCCTAGAACCGCTCGGCCACAGCGGTCGGCACCGATGGTCTTCCGGGTCTCTGGAGGGTTATTCTGTTCGATGTCCTCCTTCATGATGCCACAATCAACTCTGAAGTGTACTGTGCTCCCCTCAGGGAATTAAGAAACGACTTCAGCGTGTTCGTCACCACAAAAATGCAAACTTCTCCTCCATGACAACGAAAGGCCTCACACAAGTCTGTGCACCCGAGAGGAATTCATAGAACTTCAATGGACTGGTTTTCCACAGCCACAGTGCATCCCGGATCTCGCACCTCCCAACTTCCAACTGCTTGGCGCAATGAAGGATGCACTCCGCGGAAAGCAGTACGTGGATGACGGAGAGGTTATTTATGAAACAAGATGTTGGCTTAGACGACGACCAGTAGAGTGATACCATGCGGGCATACAAACCCTCCCAGCAAGATGGCATAAGGCCGTTGCATTGAACAGAGATTACGTTGAACAATAGGGTTCTGTAGCCGAAAGAGTGGGGAATAATATGGTGTATTGGGATCCTGCATAAAAACAGCCTGCTTTCAGAAAAAAACTTCACTGCTATTACTTACTGAACGCCCACTGTACATGTATTGAAACTGCTTGAAGTATTCAAGCCACGGTATCTCACTACATCTTTGTCTCCCCACACGTTCCTCCACAACCAAACTAACTACAGTATTTCTTTATGAAGCCGGTATCTGACGTGTGCGAAAGGCGGACGTGTGCGAGATACCGTCTTCATATAGTTCAGGCTAACCGGCCATTGACCTTCTGTGTGGATGCACACGCATTGCCCGAACTCTTACGGGACACGGTAAGACTGTCTGCCGCGAGGAATGAGTGTAATGAACAGGGACACTACGAATGTAATGTGTGGACATTAAGTTGGGAATGTGGGTCTCACGGGGAACGTGCAAGTGATAAATCCCTACAGTCGCGCTATTCTCCGCGCCCTCGGTGGCTCGGATGCTGGCACGGTAGCTCAGCGTGTTCGGTCAGAGGGCTGCGTGCTCTCTGTAATAAAAAAAATGAGTCAAGGAATCAACGATCAACTTGAACAGATGTCTTGTGACGTCCGCCCAGACCAAACGCAACGAACTATATGGGAAAAAAAGATGGATAGAGCGTCTGCCGTGTAAGCATGAGATGCCGAGTTCGAGTCCCGGTCGGGGCATACATTTTCAGCTGTCCCCGTTGATGTATATCAACGCCTGTCAGCAACTTAGGTTCTTGATTTAATCATCACTTCACAGTATTCCTTAGTGCATCAGGGTGCGTCCTATCAACTGACTCCTTTCTTTTATAAGGTGTGCAAAAAAATTGTTTTCTGCCCACTTCGACCCAGAACCACCTTATTAGCTACTGGATCTGCCCGTCTAATCTTCAACATTCTCCTTCTGTGCCACGTTCAAAAGATTCTCTTTTTTGTATGTGAACTACACTGCCTGACGAAAAATGTGAAAAATCCAGAAAGGGAGGCAGCAAAGAAATGAAAACATCACGGCCTGAGAGGGTATCTGATATTATCTCAGTCATCACAAAACCCAGTCAAACGTACAAAGATCTTACCAGAGGGTCGACGAACTTCACCCCACCGATTTGTTTCATATTGACAGGGTGTATAGGGCACAACTAGGACTTCGAGATACATAAATAGGAAGACGCAACTCTCAACCGTTTTTGAGAAAATCGAGTTTTAGAATGTTAGGCTTTGTTACACAGGGTGTTTCAGAAGTCATGGTCAATATTCAGGGATATGACAGGAATGATAATTCGAAGAAAAGTCAAGTAAACATGGGCTCTAAAACGCAAACCTTAAAAGTTATGAGCGCTTAATCATAAGAAGAGTTGTGTTTCAAAGTATCGAACAAATTCTCATAGCTCTTAAGGTATGCGTTTTAGAGCACATGTCTTCTGAACACTTTTTTCTTGTTTTAGTCCGTACTACCACTTCCCAAAATATGGAAATCAAAGAGCTTGCAGCAGAAAAGATTTGTTTCACAGTATCGAAGATCAACACTTGCTCAGAGCTCTTAAGGTATCCGTTGTAGAGCCGTTGTTCACTTGACTTATTTGTTTCGAATGATCACTCCTGTCATATCCTCGAATATTGACCATCACTTCTGAAACACCCTGTATACTTTGGTATGGTCGGTAGTATTCAAGGAGTACTGAACTTAGCGTGTAAGCTGTGAGTTTCCTAACGCGAAGTCTCTGGACCAAATTTGGTCGCTGATACTTTTTTTTATTCCCACGTTATTCTGTCAACATGCAGTCTTAAACTAATCGCTCCCAAATGTACTTCGCTCGTGCACCCTTGAGACATTTTCTTTTACATGCTGGCGAATAACCTAATAAAAGCACTACGAAATTGGCCGTACATCACTGAACAGAATAGAGAGATAGCTTCTAGATAAGATTGCATAAAACCTCATTCCATCGTAAACCATCAGTCATATGTACCAATATTCCGTGATATGCTACGAGATGGGTAGTACGCCGCTGAACTGTTTGATCACCGAGAACTCTATTTATGAATGTAAACAGTTTGTTTTGCAATACACACAGATAAAAATTATGCATATGTAAAAATTTGGTGTCCACCAGACGTCCTGTATGTCGCAGTAATTATTTTTCCATGTTTCTTCGAAAAGTATTATTTTGATTCGTACTGTGCTGCATAAGTTACATATTACACTTGTCATTAATGTAGATACATTCTTTTATTTTCTATCTGCTTACGAAAAAAGTTCTCTCTCGTCTTTTTAAGAATAAATATTACGTAAATAATAAATGAACCATTAAATATTTATAATTTGCACATTCATAACAAATCTGTTGTCAGAATTACGTTAGAATGGGTAAAAAGTACCCACAGCGTATTTTATCACTGATAACTTCAGAATTCGAAAAAGAGTAATTCAGAAAACTGTGTAAAAAAAAAAAGCCATTTCAATACCAAAGAAACTGGTACACCTGCCTAATATCGTGTAGGACCACCGAAAATACGCAGAAGTGCCGCAACACGACGTGGCATGGACACGACTAGTGTCTGAAACAGTGCTGGAGGTAACTGACACCATTAGTCCTGCAGAGCTGTCCATAAATACGTCAGAGTACGCTGCGGTGGAGACTTTTTCTGAACAGCACGCTGCAAGGCACCCCAGATATGCTCAATAATGTTCATGTCTGGGGAGTTTGGTGGCCAGCGGAAGTGTTTAAACTCAGAAGAGTGTTCCTGGAGCCACTCTGTAGCAATTCTGGATGTTCGTAACGTCGCATTGGCCTGCTGGAACTGCGCAATTTCGTCGGAATGCACAATGGATATGAATGGATACAGGTGATCAGACAGGATGCTTACGTACATGTCGCCTGTCAGAGTCGTATCTAGACGTATCAGAAGTCACACATCACTCCAACAGCACACGTCTCACACCATTACAGAGCCCTCATGAGTTCAAGTTGCTAACATACAGGGTCCATGGATTTATGAGGCTGTCTCCATACCCGTAGGCGTCCATCCGCTCGATACAATTTAAAACGAGACTCTTCCGACCAGGCAACATGTTTCCAGTAATCAACAGTTCAATGTCAGTGTTGACGGGCCCAGGCGAGGCGTAAAGCTTTGTGTCGCGCAGTCATCAATGATACACGAGTGGGCCTTCGGCTCCGATAGCCCATGTCGATGATGTTTCGCACGCTGGCACTTGCTGATGACCCAGCACTGAAATCCGCAGCAATTTGCGGAAGGGTTGCACTCCTGCCAAGGTGAACGATTCTGTTCAGTCGACGTTGATCCCGTTCTTGCAGGATCTTTTTTCGGCCGCAGCGATGTCGGAGATTCGATGTTTTACCGGATTCGTGATATTCACGGTACACTAGTCGTACGGGAATAATTCCCACTTCATCACTACCTCGGAAATGCTGTGTGCCATCGCTCGTGCCCCGACTATAATACCACGTTGAAACTTACTTAAATCTTGATAACCCGCCATTGTAGCAGAATTAACCGATCTATCAACTGCGCCAGACACTTGTTGTTTCATATAGGCGTTGCCGACCACAGCGCCGTATTCTGCCTGTTTCCGTATCTCTGTATTTGAATACGCATGCCTATACCAGTTTCTTTGGCTGTTCAGTGTATGATGGTTTGTTTGCTGCTGGATACACTTCCAGTGACGGGCTGAATGTATGTAGAGAAAAGACATTCTATTCTTCCTCAAGACAGTGAAAGGTGTTCCATTGGGTTCAGGTCGGGACTCTGGGCAGCCCAGTACATTTCAGGAATGTTATTGACCACAACCATAGGCTCACAGACGCTGCTTTATAACGGAGTGCAGCGTTATGCTGATACATTCACCGTCTCCGAACTGTTCCTATGTTGTAGGCAGCACATAATACCGTAAAACGTGTCCACGCCCTTCGTCATTTATCGTTTCTTAAAAGCAATAAGGGGGCCATATCCTGACAAGGAAAAACATCCCCATGCCGTAATACAGATCTGCTGTACTTCGCTGTTGGCACTGCACATGACGGCAGGTAACGTTCTCCAGGCATTCGGCAAATCCAAACGCATTGCCACAGGGTATAGCGTGATTTATCACTCCAGATCACTCTTTTTCCAGTCATCCACTGCCCAGTGGCATCGCTCTTTACACCCTCTCAAATCCCGCTTTGCAATGACTACAGAAAAGTGTGGCTTATGAGGAGCTGCTCGACTACTGTAACTAGATTTGCGCTATACCAAAACTACGGTTCGGAGGTTTTGCTAAACTACATAAATGACGTAGTAAATGGTAGGATTATCAGTAGTATTGGTAGGATCGCTAGCGAAAGAGACACAAATGAATGTTTAACAAGGAAACTGGGAGGCGATGATTTCTGTTTTTCTCTCTCTCTTTGTTTTGCATTAATTAGAACGGCAGGTCATTCGGTGTTAGTTCATTGTGTACTTTGTACCCTCACAGGACATAAATTACATTTTACAACCAATGAAAATTAGTTGATCACGTAACTTCCCTGCTTTTATGCAACCAAAGTACATACTTTCCATGCAAGTGCAGGTTACATGCACAAACATAAAAAATATGTATACCAGGTTACATGCACAAACATAAAAAATATGTATACAATTGTTGTTATTTCGTACTCTGTTCTTCAGCATGATCACAGGCAAGAGTTTGCTGTTATTACTGATAAATGCGAAAGCTACTTTGAGTTACAGAACCATATTTTATATAACTTCGACGGAGTATTGACGCGATGTTTCATACACTTTTTTTTTTTTTAAAGACTACCTCTGTACCTCTGTGTTCAGGAAATTGCGTTTTCTAGCGCTGTGTGATAAATCTGTACTGTTTTCTTGACATTTATTACAACATCGCTATGTTTCATGTTACAAATCAACAGTTTTCGAATAAAGTCTAAATTAAGCATCGCCAAGTACAGTTTTGCTGTAAATACTGTTTAAGTAGCAAACTATGTAGAAGGTTATATGGCTCTTTATATATCCCCACTCAAATTTCTAGAAGGTTTACCGCTTCCAGTTTTTCGAGGAGTTTAATTAGACACTGATCGCACTCATAGAAAAGCGATTGTTGTGAGGTAACACCTGATAGGATGCAAGACACCTAACGTACAGGTAAGACCTTATCTGACCAAGGCTACTAGGAAAGCTACCGCAGTCCACGCTTACTTATGGCAGTCTGCGATAGCCTATGCTAGTTTCACACCTTTAATTGTACCCCATTCTTTTTAATTCTCTACAAACAGCCATTGTGTTAGCTGGACTGCTGATAGGACTCTGGAACTCACGAGTGATTCCTTCTGCTGGTTTCATGTGATTTTTTACAACCACCCTCTGCAATGGTTGACGGTCCATGTCCATCGTTACGTGAGGTCTGGGTGGTCTTAGTTTAGCTCCGGTTGTTCCTTAACGTTTCCACTTCGCAGTCATATCAACAATCGACTTGGGCAGCTTTAGAACGGTTGGAATGACCCTGACTGATTTGTTCAAAAAATGGTTCAAATGGCTCTAAGCACTAAGGTACTTAACATCTGAGGTCATCAGTCCCCTAGACTTAGAACTACTTAAACCCAACTAACCTAAGGACAACACACGCATCCATGGCCGAGGCAGGAGTCGAACCTGCGACCGTAGCAGCAGCGCGGTTCCGGACTGAAGCGCGTAGAACAGCTCGGCCACAGCGGCTGGCGACGGATTTGTTACTTAGGTGACATCCAATGACTAGACCACTTGAGAAGTCACAGATCTCTCCTGATAGATCAATTCTGACGTTGCTGCTTATCTACTAACAACACAGTACTCCCCGCCTTCATGGCCGGCCCCTCTATCGTGACGTCTGGAGGTCAATTCTGCGTTATACAGCGATGTCCGGACACCTTTCATCTGATAGTGTAGCTGTGGCTGTAATAACGGCAGTGTTCAGCAAGGGCAGCTAGGCAGATGAGGGTGAGAGTGTACTGACCGCTACCGTTGAGCGCCTTGACGTCCGCGGCTATCTTGGCGGCGGCGTCTTTGGCGGAGGAGGCGGCGGCTGCTGTGGCGGCTGCCGGGGGCGTGGAGGCGGAGCCCGCCCCCGGCGTCTTGGCGGCGGCGCCCGCGCCCTCCTTGGTGGCCGGGGGCGGCTGCTGCTGCTGGCCCGGTCCCGCCGCCGGGCCCTGCGCACCCCCGCCGCCTCCGCCCCCGCCTCCACCCCCACTGTCTGCACCGCCTCCGCCGGACGATTGCGCCGCCTTCTGCTGCGCGAGCCGCTCCTGCTTGCGAAACTTCGCGCGCCGATTCTGGAACCAGACCTGAAACAGAAAACGCGGTGTCATTGCGCGGTGCCTTATGAAACCAAGTGCCGCAGTACATACGATGGTATTGTGTGTGCTCTAACGCACAGAAACGCTCGAGAATCTGCTTAGAATATAAATCACTCGTGCCAAAAATAGCGGTGGGAGCCATTCGCATGCAGAATATGCGTCTTACCACGAGAGATATTTCAATGATTAGCGAGCTAAGAGACGAACTCTGGTAACTTGAAGTACAAAATATCGACACAGTAGGATCAATAGCACTATTATTCCAATGTCGTTTCTTATTGAAATATTCATTCCGCTTAAAATAATTGCTTTAAACATAATTTCAAGGCGGATATCAGCAACTACACTTATCTAAAGTAACGCAGAACACGAATGGTGTGTTTTAATTCACCAAACTGTTTCGGTCCAAGAAAGTCCTCACGGTACCGCACGGAATACAAAACAACACTGAAAAAAAAAAATGCAGTACCAAATTTGACCCGCAATGTCAAAAATTAGCAAGTAACATTGGTGAGAAAATACTTACATCAAGATGCTATTAAAAATCTAATATACGAGTCATACATCTTGTGAAAACCCAAGACATAATTTTGTGTATATGCCTGTGACCTGTGTGATTGCCAACTGCCTACCAAAAATTGTCGTAAAGAATATGTGTTCGCCACACAGGGTGTCTGTTTAGGACTTAAGACTTACGCTGTTGTTTTTGCTTGTCATACTCTGTACATGAAGGCCAAGTGACGTCTGATTATTTTAATTTTGCCTGTAAATTTAAATATACTTACATTATCTTGTACTAACAAAAAAAAAAAGGTTTGTTTACTGTTTTAATCTTTCACATATTACAGGAGATACTTTACTTCGTGTTCTGCCTTACGGCAGGTTTTGTCATGCGGGAGCCTCGTCAGAAAGGTCCACCGTATGAGCGTCTAGGGAAGTGATTCCAGTGGTGGTTTCCCGTTGCCTTCCACTGGTGATGATGAAATGATAATGAGGACAGCACAACACCCTGTCCCTGTTCGCTTTTGTTCGTTGCATCTGCTCGGAGCGGACGTCGTAAGACATCCGTTTAAGTTCGTTGTTGATCGATTAACTCAGTTTTTTTGTTACAGAAGGCAGCTAACCCTTTGACCGAACACGCTGAGCTACCGCACCCCTCAGCTATCGGGGCGGACGTAGGAGATACATTACATTATTTTGTAATGTATGTAACATGTTTAGAACTCAAGACAGGAAATGTAATAGATAATGATATACTCGGTCCAGTCACATTAATGTGCCCACCGCTCATGTTCGACGTCAACGTGCAATTACCACTGACAGACAGCACTAGCAGTGGAGGGTATATAAAGTGTGTCAAGAGGTCGCGGAAAACAATGCGTCATTGCCGCAATGCGGATACAGAGCGATTTATCTGACTTCAGGGCAGACTATTGGCTTTCGGGTCAAGTGTGGAAGCATTTCCGAAACGGCTAAGTTTGCAAATTGTTCGCGTGCCGTGTGGTTAAAGTACACCGCGCATGGTACAATGGCGTTATCCGAAACTGGGACAGCTGTGGTTCACCACGGACCATAGATGAAAGATGAGAACGACTGATACGGCAGGCGAGCAGGCATTAATGTCAGTGAACCGTGTTGAGCAACTGACCGACCGACGAACCAAGAGGCTGCCAACTGTGTCCTCTGTGTTCCCCTTGGCGAAAGTTGCTCCTTGTGGGCCTCCACAGCAACATGCACTCATGCTGACTGCTGTTCTTCGGCAACGAAGGCTGGAATTTGCAAGTCAATAAAGCAACTGGATGTCCAATGTGAGGCTACAGACGGCCTTACCAGATGAATCTTGTTTTATGCTAGATCAGCCAATGACCGTTGGCTTCTACAGACCTGCAACTATCGTTGGACGGATCCAGGCCGGAGGAGGGAGCGTTTTGGTCTGAGGAACGTTTTCGTGGCGTAGCTTGTAATCCCGTCATTTTGGAAGGCACAGTGGATCAATACAAGCATATATATATTACTGGCCATTAAAATAGCTACACCAAGAAGAAATGCAGATGATAAATGGGTATTCACTGGACATATATATTATACTAGAACTGACATGTGATTACATTTTCACGCAATTTGGGTGCATAGATCCTGAGAAATCAGTACCCAGAACAACCACCTCTGGCCGTAATAACGGCCTTGATACGCCTGGACATTGAGTCAAACTGAGCTTGGATGGCGTGTACAGGTACAGCCGCCCATGCAGCTTCAACACGATACGACAGTTCATCAAGAGTAGTGACTGGCGTATTGTGACGAGCCAATTGCTCGGCCACCATTGACCAAACATTTTCAATTGGTGAGAGATCTGGAGAATGTGCTGGCCACGGCAGCAATCGAACATTTTCTGTATTCAGAAAGGCCCGTACAGGACCTGCAACATGCGGTCGTGGATTATCCTGCTTAAAGGTAGGGTTTCGCAGGGATCGAATGAAGGGTAGAGCCACGGATCGTAACACATCTGAAATGTAACGTCCACTGTTCAAAGTGCCGTCAATGCGAACAAGAGGTGACCGAGACGTGTAACCAATGGCACCCCATACCATCACGTAGGGTGATACGCCAGTATGGCGATGACGGATACACGCTTCCAATGTGCATTCACCGTGATGTCGCCAAACAAGGATGCGACCATCATGATGCTGTAAACAGAACCTGGATTCATCCAAAAAAATGACGTTTCGCCATTCGTGCACCCAGGTTCGTCGTTGAGTACACCATCGCAGGCGGTCTGTGATGCAGCGTCAAGGGTAACTGCAGCCATGGTCTCTGAGCTGATAGTCCATGCTGATGCAAACGTCGTCGAACTGTTCATGCAAATGATGGTTGTCTTGCAAACGTCCCCATCTGTTGACTCAGGGATCAAGACGTGGCTGCACGATCCGTTACAGCTATGCGGATAAGACGCCGGTCATCTCGACTGCTAGTGATACGAGGCCGTTGGGATCCAGCACGGCGTTCCGGATTATCCTCCTGAACCCACCGATTCCATATTCTGCTACCAGTTATTGGATCTCGACCAACGCGAGCAGCAGTGTCGCGATACGATAAGCCGCAATAGCGATAGGCTACAATCCAACCTTTATCAGATAGGCTACAATCCAACCTTTATCAAAGTCGGAAACGTGATGGTACGCATTTCTCCCCCATACACGAGGCACCACAACAACGTTTCACCAGGCAACGCCGGTCAACTGCTGTTTGTGTATGAGAAATCGGTTGGAAACTTTCCTCATGTCAGCACGTTGTAGGTGTCGCCAACGGCGCCAACCTTGTGTGAATGCTCTGAGAAGCTAATCATTTGCTTATCACAGCATCTTCTTTCTGTCTATTAAATTTCGCGTCTGTAGCACGTCATCTTCGTGGTGTATCAATCCTTGGGGACCATGTCCACCCCTACTTGCAGTTTATTTTTCCTCGGCAGGGTGGCACCTACCAGCAGGACAATGCGAGGTGTCAAAGAGCTACTTTGAAGATCACCACGATGAGTTTTTCATACGTCCCTGGCGACCAAAGTCCCATTCTTTAAACCCAATGGAGAATCTGTTGGACCTCCTTGATCGGGAGGTTCTTGTCATGAATCGTCAACCGAGGAGGCTGACGTAGCTGGCAGCGGCATTGAGTCGGCATGGCTGGTCATCCCTGTCGGTACCTTCCAGAATCTCGTTGATACTCTTCTTCCACATCGGTGCTGCTAGAGATGGTTATTAAGGCTTTTGACAGCTGGTGCATTAATGTGACTAGACCGTGTATGTAGACGTGAAGAATAAAGATGTAGAATATTAATTAAGCTTGTTTTATTCAAAAATGCTTTAAGAGTTGTCATACAAAAAATTCGGTTATTTTTCTGCACTCCCTCGTAATTTGGTAGACCTGCACATCACCGGGAGGTATGTTAATAACTTGAGTTGCGATTTTCTGTGATACGTACAATGCCCAAAAGAGTCCTTTAGCGTTGTTCGTATTTAATGTTGTTACCAGATCTTGAACGGTATGTAAGGGGCGTGAACAGACGCTGCGTACTCGTATCACACAACATTCTCAGCACATGACAGTTTCTTGGAATCGGCCTCATTGTGCGCCTCCATTTGATCGGCTGGTCGAATCATGTGATATCTAGATTTGTGAAGCGTTCGGATGTAGTCGTGACCCGAGTATGACTGCGTGGGAACATAAGGGGAGAAACACTCGTCGTCAGAGTTCCGTTCGACCACGTCTGACCACCACAAGGGAAGATCGCCGTACAGTGCACTAAGCACATCTGGAATTACAGCCGTTCGCCAACCTCACTACTCTAGAAACATGGCTCCTTGCGACTTCTGGTTGTTTCCAAAATTGAAGACGCCACCGAAAGCATCCCATTTTGAGAGTAGAGAAGCGACAATGCAGAACACGACGACGGAGCTGAACATTATTCCAAAAGAAGACTTCCAGAGTTGTTTCCAGCAGTGGAAGGATCGGTAGGCTGTGTGTGTGCAAGCACAAGCGGCCTACTTTAAAGGGGATTAGGGTCCAAACGCCGTCAGGTATTCGAAATACTTTATCTGGACAAAGTTCGGATACTTTTTAGACTGGCCTCGTATCCTCATACCCAGTGGTTCATGAGCAGAGATGAACATAAGAGGGAGCCTAGTCCGAGCTGTATAGTGGATGATCAAACATTTCCCATCGAGAACGTCACAGGAACATCCTCAATGCTCCTGCTGCGTGCGGACGAGACCTGCCAAGAAGTAAATGCATGGCAGGTACGTTATGTGGGGCTGCACGACATCAGGCGAAACCTCGCAGCACGACCCATGCTTCCCGGGAGAGACAGCTATTCCATAGATCTTTAAGTGCTAACAGCGTGCTCACAAGGAAACCTCCCCATCGCACCCCTCTCAGAATTAGTTTTAAGTTGGCACAGTGGATTGGCCTTGAAAAACCGAACACAGATCAATCGAGAAAACAGGAAGAAGTTGTGTGGAACTATGAAAAAAATAAGCAAAATATACAAACTGAGTAGTCCATGCGCAAGATAGGCAACATCAAGGATAATGTGAGCTCAAGAGCGCCGTGGTCCCGTGGTTAGCGTGAGCAGCTGCCGAACGAGAGGTCCTTCGTTCAACTCTTCCATCGCGTGAAAAGTTTATTTTATTTTATCTATGATTATCACATCCACAAGAAAACTTAAATCGGGCAAGGTAGAAGAATCTTTTTACCCATTCGCCAAGTGTACAAGTTAGGTGGGTCGACAACATATTCCGGTCATGTGACGGACATGCCGTCACCAGTGTCGTATAGAAATATCAGACGTGTTTTCCTGTGGAGGAGTCGGTTGACCTATGACCGTGCGATCAAATGTTTTCGGTTCCCATTGAAGAGGCACGTCCATTCGTCTACTAATCGCACGGTTTTGCGGTGCGGTCGCAAAACACGTACACTAAACTTATTACAGTGAACAGAGACGTCAATGAACGAACGGACAGATCATAACTTTGCGAAAATAAAGAAAGTGATCTTTCCATTTTTTTTTATCTCATTTTGTTCGCCTTTTGTTCGTTGCATTTGCTCGGGGCGGACGTCGTAAGACATCCATTTATGTTCGTTGTTGATCGATTGACTCAGTTTTTTTATTACAGAGGGCACGTAAGCCTCTGACCGAACACGCTGAGCTAGCGTGCCGACATTGAGGGAAGACTTGAACCAAGGACCTCTCGTTCCGCAGCTGCTCACACTAACCACGGGACCACGGCGCTCCTGAGCTCACACTGTCCTTGATGTTGCCTATCTTGCGCATGGACTACTCAATTTGTATATTTTGCTTATTTTTTTCATAGTTCCACACAACTTCTTCCTGTTTTCTCTATTGATCTGTGTTCAGCTTTCCAAGGCCTATCCACTGTGCCAACTTATAACTAAATCTGAGTGTGGTGCGATGGGGAGGTTCCCTTGTCAGAACTGAATAGAGCGACGTGACGCGATCGATAAGTGTACTAGAGACACTACCCAACACATCAGCCGGCACGGTAGCTCAGCGTGTTCGGTCAGAGGGTTAGCAGCCCTCTGTAATAAAATAAACTGAGCTAATCGATCAACAACGAACTTAAACGGATGTCTTACGACGTCCGCCACGAGCAGATGCAAGGAACAAAAGCGAACAAAGTGAGATTTAAAAAAAAAAAAAAAAAAAAATCTGTGAAAAGCTTCATGGTATTTTCACTGTCGTTTGCATACGCGTCCTATCGGACCTTGCTTTTCCAATAGCCCCCGAAGATATACATCTTCAGTTCAGCCACCTGCACGGATCATGACTACGACAGATAACTGCACAGTGACACTGAAGGTGTCAAGCCCCTTCACAGACAATCAGTTACCACTTCACAGTGGCCGAGGAATATCCGGCTAATAATTCGTGGAAATTTTAACCATTTGACGTGAATGGAAGCTGGTGAAGATTTTATTAACCGTGGATATTGCCTCTCGACCTTTTTTTCCAAATTTTTTTTAGATGGATTGTTGCAGCCTGGCAGGAGCGCGCGTGCCGGAAGTTTAAACAGGGGGAAGCGTATTTTATTTTTATACGGACGAAGCTGACAGCCGCGGCAGTGAAGAGAGTTGGGGTGGGGGGCAGGGCCGTGTGCAGAGCGGAGGGAGCGAGTCACGGGGCCGAACCGCGCGCCGCCAGCACCAAAGGGTCGCAATTAGCAGTGTCAACAGCGCCGCGCGCCGCGCAGTGCAGCGCCAAGCCGCCGCGTAAAACTCGCTGATGAGTTGAGCCAACAGCCGCTTCAAACCGGCGTGCGGTGCGCGCCCTCCGCTGCCGTCGCGTCGCGTCGCAAAGCCACGGCAGGCGCGGCTCCCAGCCTCCACAGAAAACACGCCCAGACCTGCGTCGCGTTTGCCCAAAGGTCAAAACTCACCTCGCGCCACCTTTGGTTCGCTTTCCAACCCGGTAGTCCACACACACCATGCACACGCATCGCTGGACAGACGCCAACCCCGCAGCCTAGAAACGGCCGAGCAACGATGCAGTAATTCCCCTACTCGAATTCTCCCACTTCCCGTTCAAATAGCAGAGCGCGTTTTCCGCCAGACTTGTACGTCCCGCAACGTCAGCCTAGAGGATGTAGCTTGTGTAATCTGACACTTAAGAGAGCCAGCAATTACAAAGCTACTCAACGTGGTGTGTGCGAAGTACAGGGTTTCTCTCCTAAGAATCTTCAGACACCTTTCCCCGGAGCCTTGGCAGATATTTGCAACTTTGTTTTTGCAACGTGCAGTCAGGCCAAACAAATACCTCTAATCACGTCTTCCATCTGACGCCCAGCGTATGGAAAGCGTCGATTTGTTTCCTGTTACAAACAAAATTATGATTTCACCAACTGCGACATAATCGCGTACACAAACAGTGATCCAATACTGTCAAATGTTTTTATTCCAGTCTCTGATCACAATATCAATTCTTTAGACGATGACCGGTTTCAGTCCGTAATGACCATCCTCAGATCCTTTTTACACCATGTCCTAAAGTGATAAGGCCATAACGGCATCGACAAAACATACAAATACAATCACCACAGTTTTCACGATGCCATTATGGCCTTATCACTTTAGGACATGGTATCAAAAGGATCTGAGGATAGTCATTACGGACTGAAACCGGTCATCGTCTAAAGAATTGATATTGTGATCAGAGACTGGAATAAAAAACACTTAAAATTATGGCTCAAATGGCTCTAAGCACTATGGGACTTAACATCTGAGGTCATCAGTCCCCTAGACTTAGAACTACTTAAATCTAACTAACCTAAGGACATCACACATATCCATGCCCGAGGCAGGATTCGAACCTGCGACCGTTGTTGCCACGTGGTTCCGGACTGAAGCGCCTAGAACCGCTCGGCCACCGCGGCCGGCAAACAAAATTACTTTTAAAATGAAATTTTACTTGCGCATTCAACAGAGCGGTTCCAAATTATTCCAACGCGATATTCGTTTTACCGCCCTGGCCCACTCTGACTACCAACTCCACGCAGAAGCGCGCTGCTCAATTGCTGCTGGAGTACTGATTATTCTTCGTGTTTTATTCTTCCTGTTAATATATACCACTTGACGAATATGGTGCTAGACCAATCTGGTAGCACTATATCGAATGAGCACGTAAAATTCCTATTTAAAAACTATTTTGTTTGAAACGGGAAACAAACGACGCGTTGCGTTGCCGCTGGGCGTCCTATGAAAGATGTGACGAGGAGAATTTGTTTCGACTGACACTAGCTACTCGTTGCAAAAACGAAATTGCAAATATCTGCCGAAACACCAGAGAAAATACGTCTGATGACCCATAGGAGAGAGAACAGATGTACACTTTGTGATCAAAAGTATCTGGACACCTGGCTGAAAATGACAAAGTTCGTGGCGCCCTCCATCGGTAATGCTGGAATTCAGTATGGTTTTGGCCCGCCCTTAGCCTTAATAACAGCTTCCACTCTCACAGGCATACGTTCAATCAGATGTTGGAAGGTTTCTTGGGGAATGGCAGCCCATTCTTCACGGAGTGCTGCACTGAGGAGAGGTATCGATGTCGGTCAGTGAGGCCTGGCACGAAGTCGGCATTCCAAAAACTCCCAAAGGTGTTTCTACAGGATTCAGGTCAGGACTCTGTGCAGACCAGTCCATTATTGTCATGTAACCACTCCGCCACAGGCTGTGCATTATGAACAGGGGCTCGATCGTATTGAAAGATGCAATCGCCATCCCCGAATGCTCGTCAACAGTGGGAAGCAAGAAGGTGATTAAAACATCAATGCTGGCCTGTGCTGTGGGAGTGCCACGCAAAACAACAAGGGGTGCAAGCCCCCTCCATGAAAAACAGGACCACACCATAACACCACCGCCTTCGAATTTTACTGTTGGCACTGCACACGCTGGCAGATGACGTTCACCGGGCATTCGTCATACCCACACCATGCCATTGTATCACCACATTGTGTACCGTGATTCGTCACTTCACACAACGTTTTTCCACTGTCCAATCGTCCAATGCTTACGCAACCTTACACCAAGCGAGGCGTCGTTTGGTGGCCGTGCGGTTCTAGGCGCTTCAGTCTGGAACCGCGTGACCGCTACGGTCGCAGTTTCGAATCCTGCCTCGGGCATGGATGTGTGTGATGTCCTTAGGTTAGTTAGGTTTAATTAGTTCTAAGTTCTAGGCGACTGATGACCTCAGAAGTTAAGTCGCATAGTGCTCAGTCCCATTTCAACCATTTTGAGGCGTCGTTTGGCATTTACCGGTGTGATGTGTGCTTATGAGCGGCCGCTCGACCATGAAATCCAAGTTTTCTCAACTCCCGCATAACTGTCATACTACGTGCAGTGGATTCTGATGCAGTCTGGAATGTGATGGTCTTGATAGATGTCTGCCTATTACACATTACGACACTCTACAAATGTCGGCTGTCTATCAGTCGACAGACTGTACGTGTCCCTTCACGTTTTCTCTTCACTATCACATCGGAGACAGGGGACCTAGGGATGTTTAGGAGTGTAGAAACTTGCGTACAGACGTACGACACAAGCGAGACCCAACTGACCACGTTCGAAGTCCGTGAGTTCCGCGGAGCGTCCCATTCTGCTCTCTCACGATGTCTAATGACTACTGAGGTCGCTAATATGGAGTACCTGGCAGCAGGTGGCATCACAATAAACCTAATATGAAAAACGTATGTTTTTGGTGGTGTCAGGATACTTTTGATCACATAGTGTATGAGACATGCTAAATACGCCCAGACTTCAGGAAGAATTTCGTAACTCCAATTCCAAAGATAGCAGACGCTGACAGGTGCGTATATTACCTAGTCGGAAATTTTTTACACAACAATGGAAGAAGTGGTAGAAGCCGACCTTGGGGGAAGATCAGTTGCGGTTCCAGCGAAATGAAGTAAAACGTGAGGCAATACTCACGCTGTCACTTATCCTAAACGAAAGGTTAAATTAGGGTAAATCTATATTTATAGAGTTTGTAGATTTAGAGAAAGCTTTTGACAATATTGGCTGGAACACAAACTTCCAAATTCTGAAGGTAGCAAAGATAAAATATAGGGAGCGTAAAATTATTCACCACTTGTACAGAACCCAGTTAGAAGGGTCGAAGGAAATCAATGTTTGAGAAGGGAATGAGACAGGTTTGTAGCCTAACCGCAATGTCATTCAAGCTGTGCAGTGAGCAAGCCGCAAAGAAGCCCAAAGAAAATTTGTGAAAGGCAGTTAAGTTCACGGGAAAAAAACTTTTGAGGTTTGCCGAAGATATAGTAATTGTGCAAGAGACAACAAAGGGCTTGGAAGTACAGATGAATGGAACGGCTAGCGTCTTGAAAAGAAATTATTATATAAACATCAACAAAAGAAAAAAAGCGTTGTTATTGTTGTTGTGGTCTTCAGTCCTGAGACTGGTTTGAAGTAGCTCTCCATGTTAATCTATCCTGTGCAAGCTCCTTCATCTCCCAGTACCTACTGCAACCTACATCCTTCTGAATCTGCTTAGTGTATTCATCTCTTGGTCTACCTCTACGGTTTTTACCCTCCACGCTGCCCTCCAATGCTAAATTTGCGATCCCTCGACGCCTCAGGACACGTCCTACCAACCGATCCCTTCTTCTGGTCAAGTTGTGCCACAAACTTCTCTTCTCCCCAATTCTATTCAATACCTCCACATTAGTTACATGATCTACCCATCTAATCTTCAGCATTCTTCTGTAGCACCACATTTCGAAAGCATCTATTCGCTTCTTGTCCAAACTATTTATCGTCCATGTTTCACTTCCCTACATGGCTACACTCCATACGAATACTTTCAGAAATGACTTCCTGACACTTAAACCTATACCCGATGTTAACAAATTTCTCTTCTTCAGAACCGATTTCCTTGCCATTGCCAGTCTACATTTTATATCCTCTCTACTTCGACCATCATCAGTTATTTTGCTCCCCAAGTACCAAAACTCCTTTACTACTTTAAGTGTCTCATTTCCTAATCTAATTCCCTCAGCATCACCCGACTTAATTCGACTACTTTCCATTATCCTCGTTTTGCTTTTGTTGACGTTCATCTTATATGCTCCTTTCAAGACACTGTCCATTCCGTTCAACTGCTCTTCCAAGTCCTTTGCTGTCTCTGACAGAATTACAATGTGATCGGCGAACCTCAAAGTTTTTATTTCTTCTCCCTGGATTTTAATGCCTACTCCAAATTTTTCTTTTGTTTACTTTATTGCTTGCTCAATATACAGATTGAATAACATCGGGGAGAGGCTACAGTCCTGTCCCATTCCCTTCCCAACCACTGCTTCCCTTTCATGCCCCTCGACTCTTATAACTGCAATCTGGTTTCTGTACAAATTGTAAATAGCCTTTCGCTCCCTGTATTTTGCCCCTGCCACCTTTAGAATTTGAAAGAGAGTATTCCACTCAACATTGTCAAAAGCTTTCTCTAAGTCTATAAATGCTAGAAACGTAGGTTTGCCTTTCCTTAATCTATCTTCTAAGATAAGTCGTAAGGTTAGTATTGCCTCACGTGTTCCAACATTTCTACGGAATCCAAACTGATCTTCCCCGAGGTCGGTTTCTACTAGTTTTTCCATTCGTCTGTAAATAATTCGCGTTAGTATTTTGCAGCTGTGACTTATTAAACTGATTGTTCGGTAATTTTCACATCTGTCAACACCTGCTTTCTTTGGGATTGGAATTATTATATTCTTCTTCAAGTCTGAGGGTATTTCGCCTGTCTCGTACATCTTGCTCACCAGATGGTAGAGTTTTGTCAGGACTGGCTCTCCCAAGGCCGTCAGTAGTTCTAATGGAATGTTGTCTACTCCCGGGGCCTTGTTTCGTCTCAGGTATTTCAGTGCTCTGTCAAACTCTTCACGCAGTATCGTATCTCCCAGTTCATCTTCATCTACATCCTCTTCCAAAAAAAGCGTAATGGAATGTAATTCAATTAAGTCAGGTGATGCTGCCCGAATTAGATTAGAAAATGAGAAGCTAAAAATAGTAGACGAATTTTGCTATTTGGGCAGCAAAATAACTAGAGATAATATTAAATGTAGAGTGGCAACAAGAAGAAAAACATTCCCGGAAATGAGAAATTTCTTAACATGGAATATAAATTTAAGTGTCAGGATGTTATTTGTGACAGTATCCTTCTAGGACGTAGTCTTGTACGGAAATGAAGCGGTGTCGACGAGCAGATCTGACTAGAAGAGACTAGAAGCCTTTGAAATATGGTGCTACAGAATAGTGCTGAACAAATGAGGTGCAGAATCCAACTGGACAGAAAAGAAATGTATGGCACAACCTGACTGAAAGAACGGATCGGTTGACAAGAAACGTCCTGAGGTACCAAGACATAATCAATTTAATGTTGGACGGGAGTGTGGGGGGTAAAAAAAATTAGGGCGAGACCAATGGATGATTACAGTAAGCAGGTACAAAAGGATCTGACGCTGCAGACAAAGAGGCTTGCACAGGATAGGGTAGCGTGGGGGCCTGCATCAAACCAGTCTTCAGACGACGACGACGACTACCACCACCACCACCACCACCAACAACAACAACAACAAGAACAACAGCGTCAGAGCACAAGAAGCCTGTAGTCGGCGTGTTGACTTTTCACGTGGCCTACAGCAGTTACATGCGCCCGCCAGGTGCACACAGAGAACGCTGGTTAATCCGTCAGTCGGTCCAGCAGTAGCAATGCAAGTACAACGGCTGTTTTGCAGTCTTCCTAAAACTATTCTGAAGTAACCACTCGGAAAAATAAGATTGCCAGCCGCGGTGGTCGAGCGGCTCTAGGCGCTTCAGTCCGGAACCGCGCGACTGCTACGGTCGCAGGTTCAAATCCTGCCTCGGGCATGGATGTGTGTGATGTCCTTAAGTTTAAGTAGTTCTAAGTTCTAGAGGACTGATGACCTCAGATGTTAAGTCCCATAGTGCTCAGAGCCATTTGAACCATTAAAAAAAAAAAAAAAAAATAGAGAGAGAGAGAGAGAGAGAGAGAGAGAGAGAGAGAGAGAGAGAGAGATTCTTTTGGGTCCTATAGCCTAACTGATCAGTCAGAACATTATAACCTCCTACCTAATGGCTGGTCTGTCGACCTTTGGCACGCGTAACAGCGGCAACGCATCGTGGGATGGAAGCAGTCACCTAATACCTGTAAATTCTGGGGAGGGAAGCAACGAGCTCTGACGCCACGTTCAGTCACATCCCAGATGTGTTCGACTGCGTCCTGATCTGGCGAGTTGGGGGGACCAGCACATCAATTGGAACTCGCCAATGTGTTCCGCGAACCACTCCATCACACTCCTGGCCTTGTGACATGGCGCATTATATTCCTGAAAAATGTCATTGCTGTCGAAAAATATGTTCGTCATGAAGGGGTGTACGTAGTCTGTACCAGTGTACGATATTCCTTGACCGTCATGGTGCCTTGCACGAGCTCCACTGGAGCCATGGATGTCCAAGTGAATGTTTCCCACAGCACAATGGTGTCCCCGGCAGCTTGTCTTCGTCCCACAGCAAAGGTGTCAACGCGTGGTTCCCCTGGAAGAGAACTGATTCGCGCCCTCCCATTGGCATGATGATGAAGGTATCGGGATTAATCTGGCCATGTAACATTCTTCTACTGCGCCAACGTCCAGTGCTGATGGACAGTTGCCCATTTCATTCGTAGTTGCCGATGTCGTTCTGTTAACATTGGCACATGCCTGGGTTGTCGGCAGCGGAGGTCCGTCGTTGGGAGTGTTCGGTGCACTGTGCGTTCACACACACCTGTACTCTGCCCAGCATTAAAGTCTGATGTCAGTTCCGCCACAGTTCGCCGCCTGTCCTGTTTTACCAGTCTGCCCAGCCTACGACGCCCGACATCAGCCATCCACCCACACGACTTCTTGACGTGGTTTCACATTGGTTTCGGGACGTGTTGAAGACACTCACCACAGCCTCGTCGAACACTCGACAAGTCGTGCAGTTTCCAAAATGCTCGTGCCGAGTCTCTGGCCATCTCAATTTGCCCTCGGTCAAACTCATATCACGCGGCTTCCCCATTCTAACCACGGACAGTAGGCTGACTGGTGCTACAGGCACCGTGCATGTGTCTGACTAGCAGTCGTTCCTCGACAGGTGACGCTGCTGCCGCCTGGACTGGTTTATATCGATAGTAGGTCGGTGGTCATAATGTTCTGGCTGATCGGTGTATTTAGACATTAAATAACCCTCGACATACAACTCGAATAGTTTACAGTGAAAAATAGGAGTCACTATGAGTTTAGATGATGATGATGATGATGATGATCATGGTTGGTTTGTGGGGCTCTAAACTGTACGCTTATCAGCGCCCGTATGAATCCCCAACTTTTGCTCAGTCAAATGTCGCCACTTTCATGAATGATGAAATAATGAGGACAACACAAACACCCAGTCATCTCAAGGCAGGTGAAAATCCCTGACCCCGCCGGGAATCGAACCCGGAACCCCGTGCTCGGGAAGCGAGAACGCGACCGCGAGACCACGAGCTGCGGTTTATGTTTAGAGCACGCTGCTGTGTACTTTATTGCGTACGAATGTAGCTAACGTGCTGAATTTGCCTTTAAACTTAGAAAGAGATCTATAGCTAAACTGGCTGACAAAAGAAGTGAAGCGCGCAAAGAGGGAGAAGGAAACGAAATGAAAGTTCACAGGTTGAGAGGGTACGAGTTGTAGAGATTAAAAATTTTGCACAGAGCTTGGAAGTATGTCCCCTTTTATCAGTGTCTCGCTGTACCCCATACCAAGATGCCAGCACCGTTGTGCATCTCAGTAAGACTGGAAGAATGGGACCTCTCTCCACTTGTACTCGCCGACGATGGTCCTTCCACAGCATTTCCTTAAGCACAATTGCGGAGGAGGCTCTATCCATGAGAAACACCTCCATACCACAACACCAGCACCTCCGTACTTCACTGCTGGCAGATGACAGCAGGTAGCGCCCCACAGGCATCCGCCAAACCCTTCCATCAGATTGCCATAGGGCATGCCGTCATTCAAAACTCCAGATCACTCGTCTGCAGTCATCCACTGCCCATTAGCGTCGCTCTTTGCACCCCTTCAAGTATCCCTTAGCAACGAGTGCAGGAGCTGTGGCTTATGTGGAGTTACTCGAGTATTGTACCCCATTATTTTGAACTCCGTGCGTACAGTTACTGTAGCTGGACTGCTGGCAGTACTCTGAAACTCCCCAGTGATTCCCTCTGCCTATTTTGTTCAAAATGGTTCAAATGGCTCTGAGCACTATGGGACTTAACATCTGAGGTCAGCAGTCCCCTAGACTTAGAACTACTTAAACCTAACTAACCTAAGTACAGCACACACATCAATGCCCGAGGCAGGATTCGAACCTGCGGAGCAGCCGCATTTTTCCAGACTGAAGCGCCTAGAACCGCTCGGTAGCCTCGGCCGGCTTAAACGCTCTTCCTCAAACCACGAAAGTCTTCCTGAACATGGACGGTCAGTAATGTCAAAACGATCCTCCTTAAAAGCCAGCCGGGGTGGCCGAGCGGTTCTAGGCGCTACAGTCTGGAACCGCGCGACCGCTACGGCCGCAGATTGAATCCTGCCTCGGGCATGGATGTGTGTGATGTCCTTAGGTTAGTTAGGTTTTAGTAGTTCTAAGTTGTAGGGGACTGATGACCTTAGAAGTTAAGTCCCATTGTGCTCAGAGCCATTTGAACAATTTGAACTTCCTTAAAAGGAGAAAACCATTTTCTTCCCGTGCTCTGTCGGGTGGCATTAGCCGCATACGCGGCGCAAATGTTTCTGGTTGCCTCCGCTGCTGTCACCCTTCTACTGAATTCAAACAGAAAAAATGTCGGAAATGTTCCGATTTCTCCAGTTGTCGCTCCATTTTCTAGTGTCCGTAGCTCCACTCACTATCTCCGAATGACAAAATGACAGTATGTAAACTGAAGCAGCAATAGTGAACTACAAATAAAACATGACAATCAATAATTAAACCCATAGCACCCGGAATACAAGGCCTGTTCAATGTGTTGGAGCGAAATGCGGTTGGCATCCCTGCGCACGCCTGTGTTTAATGTGTAAGTGCGGGAAGTTTCATTCGGTATGTATGTTAGTTATTGGTTTGGTTTGGTTGTTTGGGGAAGGAGGCCAGACAGCGTGGTCATCGGTCTCATCCGATTAGGGAAGGATGGGGAAGGAAGTCGGCCGTGCCCTTTCAGAGGAACCATCCCGGCATTTGCCTGGAGTGATTTAGGGAAATCACGGAAAACCTAAATCAGGATGGCCGGACGCGGGATTGAACCGTCGTCCTCCCGAATGCGAGACCAGTGTCTAACCACTGTGCCACCTCGCTCAGTTGTTAGTTATTATTCAGTGCTGTATCGAGTATAACGCTGCATCGCACAGTTTGCGAATTTCGAGGAGCAACGCGTCTGTATTAAATTTTGCTTAAAACTCAAGAAAAACTTTACAGAGACACACCAAATGATGAAGTCTACGATGGTTAGTGCTTAAGCCGTACTCGGTGGTACAAATGGTTCACACGGTTCAAGAAAGGCCGGACGGATGTTAAAGATGACCCTCGTTCAGGACGCCCTTCGATGTATACCGACTACGCTCATTCAGGAACGTCAAGGAAATCGTGCGTGCCAATCGAAGACAGGTTGTCCGAGAGATTGCAGAAGAATGTAACATTTCATTTGGATGGAAACAGCCTGAAATGTGGTGAGGAAATTCATGGCTCTTGCATCACGATAACGCACCCGCACATTCATCCCCGATGGTACATGACTATTGCACAAAAAACGAAATCACTGTGCTGCCTCATCCTCCTTACTCCCCAGACCTGGGCCCTGCGGTCGTGTTTTTTTATTTCCAAAGTTGAATTCTGAGCTAAAAGGACGAAGATTTGCAACGATAGACGAGATAAAAGAAAATTCGTATCCCAATGAAATGAATACCCCTAGCTGCAAACAGGCGCTGATATAAGTGCCGGCCAGGGTGGCCGAGCGGTTCTAGGCGCTACAGTCTGGAACCGCGCGACCGCTACGGTCGCAGGTTCGAATCCTGCCTCGGGCATGGATGTGTGTGATGTCCTTAGGTTAGTTAGGTTTAAGTAGTTCTAAGTTCTAGGGGACTGATGACCTAAGATGTTAAGTCCCATAGTGCTCAGAGCCATTTGAACCATTTTGAACGGACCAACACAGAACCTGAACGAGTGTCATCGGACGTCCACCTCGAACATGGCCGAAAGAGTAGATACCATCTTCATGTTGTTGTTGTTGTTGTTGTTGTTGTGGTCTTCAGTCCTGAGACTGGTTTGATGCAGCTCTCCATGCTGATCTATCCTGTGCAAGCTTCTTCATCTCCCAGTACCTACTGCAGCCTACATCCTTCTGAATCTGTTTAGTGTATTCATCTCTTGGACTCCCTCTACGCTTTTTACTCTCCACGCTGCCCTCCAATACTAAATATGGTGATCCCTTGATGCCTCAGAACATGTCCTACCAATCGATCCCTTCTTCTAGTCAAGTTGTGCCACGAACTTCTCTTCTCCACAATCCTATTCAATACTTCCTTGTTAGTTATATGATCTACCCATCTAATCTTCAGCATTATTCTGTAGCACCACATATCAAAAGCTTCTATTCTCTTCCTGTCCAAACTATTTATCGTCCATGTTTCACTTCCATACATGGCTACACTCCATACAAATACTTTCAGAAACGACTTCCTGACACTTAAATCTATACTCGATGTTAACAAATTTCTCTTCTTCAGAAACGCTTTCCTTGCCATTGCCAGTCTACATTTTATATCCTCTGTACTTCGACCATCATCAGTTATTTTGCTCCCCAAACAGCAAAACTCTTTGACTACTTTAAGTGTCTCATTTCCTAATCTAATTCCCTCAGCATCACCCGACTTAATTCGACTACATTACATTATCCTCGTTTTGCTTTTGTTGATGTTCACCTTATACCCTCCTTTCAAGACACTGTCCATTCCGTTCAGCTGCTCTTCCAAGTCCTTTGCTGTCTCTGACAGAATTACAGTGTCATCGGCGAACCTCAAAGTTTGTATTTCTTCTCCATGGATTTTAATACCTATTCCGAATTTTTCTTTTGTTTCCTTCTCTGCTTGCTCAATATACAGATTGAATAACATCGGGGATAGGCTACAACCCTGTCTCACTTCCTTCCCAACCACTGCTTCCCTTTCATGTCCCTCAACTCTTGTAACTGCCATCTGCTTTCTGTAGAAATTGTAAATAGCCTTTCGCTCCCTGTATTTTACGCCTGCCACCGTCAGAATGTGAAAGAGTTATGTACAGAAAATTCGTTGACTGCAATTCGTGCGGTCCAAAAGAGGCGTACCAAGAATGCTTCCGAAAGTGGAACGGCATTGGAAACGGTGTATTAATTGTGGAGCAGAGTTATTTCGAAGGAGACCACGCACAATGAGTAAAAAGTAAACGCAGTAAATTTTTGTGAACAAAGGTCCGGAATTTTTTGAATAGAGCCGGTACCTAAATGCAGAAAAAAAACGTTACGAACTTAAGCACCAGCGTTTCCTGTCGTTCTGGACATTGAATTCTTACACACCCTACTTATGTAGCGGTGTCGCTGCGGCCGTATCGCACGGGAGTCGGAGCTGTGACGAAAGCAGACGCCTTGTGGGGTGGTTAAGCAGGACCCACACCCCAGGTACGGGCTGGGCGTCGCTTCTGAAGGCGGACACAAGTGAGCAGACGGGCGCTACCCCGCCCGTGTTTGCTCAGGCGATTGCCGCGCACCACCCCGCTAGCAGCCACACCGCCCCCTTGTAATCACAGCAGCTCCGGCCGCGCCATGAATTATTCACGTCGGCCTATGTCAATAGCGCCAAATGGCAATAAGATACAGTACCGGGTCCGCAAAACAACCTGCCGGCCATCTGCACTCGCGCAGCCGGCAAAGGAGCAGGCGACGCCAGCGCATTAACGCGCGACCCCCGCTGTCACGCTAATCCACCTATAAGCTATTCAGCACGCAGTTAAAAACACGGACACGCCGTACACGTTTATTTCATTCGCCTAAATGCCTGTCACAATCAACTCAGTGGAGTACTTCCCGTCTTTGCAGTAGACACTGAGAGTTAAACGAACCTCGGAACATCTTGTGTTTGCTTTTGTTTCCTACTAACGAACCTAACCAGTACTTCGCAATTGCTAAGTATGTAAGGGAAATTGATATACGTTCTAATCCTTCCCCCCCCCCCCCCCCCCCCTACGTCTCTCTCAATCCAACTACTCCTTTCCCTTCTCTTTATCTCCTCTCTGTCCACCTTCTTGTTTATTGTTACTGAAAAAGAAGCCTTGGCTGGGAATTGAAGTTTATTATCATTTTATTTGCTTCCCAATGATACAGAACTCTGGCATTCGTGAGTGAATGAATGTGGGTGTGTTTCATGTTGCTATACGGTGGTTTAGTCTGCCGCAGAGAATCAGCGGTGGTCGTACAGAGTGGCCAACCCTTGCAGTTTTCAGGTAGGCAAAGAGGTTTGCTCCCCTTGTGTGAAAGTTACCGGTGTTACGTTGGTGGCGGAACCCTCATCTTTGGGTTTTCCAAGCTACGGGGTAGCGTGGGAGACGTTGGAGTGTGTGAGAGGGCCAGTATGCTTCCAGCCCGCCGAGGGTCTGCAGCCGAAGTCTCTTCGAAGATGGGTGAGTTGACTTAACTGCGTGGCGCGTTGTCTCATAGCAAGATGGGAGCTTTTAGCTTTTGGTCTCGCGTTTCATCTTATAAAGATTGATTTGCTGGGTCGCAGCAAGGAATGCAAGGATTTTGCAGACTTTCAGTTTGATTCCTAATGCAGACTTGACTTTGATCTGTAAGAAGACTGTAGCACAAAGGTGTTGTATATGTTGAAACGCCCTCGGTTCAGTGTAAATGTTCGTGTGCCTGCAACGGCGTGTGTGTGCATTCTAATCTTTTCCGAATCTTTGTAATTTTTGCTTCTTTGTGAATTTTCTTTGTCTAATTACTTTATGTCCGGTGCAAAACATCCATATGGGCTAATATTAAAGTTTGTTGGCCCTCTGCCATCATCATTTGTCTATTCAAATGTGTCCTCTGTAAAATGTTAATTGTCCGCGTCTGCGTGGTTTGATGTTACTAAAATTTGGCCACGGTATGTAGAAATTGTGTCTCCGCAAACTACGTGGGCACACGAGTCTGTTGTGAAACGTATAGCATTCCACAAGCAATTGTACGTAGTTACCAGGCAACAGCAGTTCTATAGATGCGTTACATCACTGTTTTAAGGAATAAATAATTTCGCCTGCAATCTTATACAGTGTACCGGTGTTACGTCTCCGTTACCTAAGCCATTTACCTTGTAGTTTTCCTTGTTAGTCCAACCACAGCGTTTCCATGCGCACGGGTCCAATAATTAGTGTCCCTTTTTATATAAAACAAAAGTTTTGGAATAGATCTTGTTTTCAGGAATGTCGCTGCAAGCTGCTCTTATGCACAGTGTTCACGCACTCTTTATTTTATTCAATATTTGATTCACGTGAATCATGCCTGGATCATATTAATAATTACACCCATTCTTTATCACTAACTTTACAATGAAAGTTCTTTTGTGAGTTTTTCTTATGAATAAATTAAATAATTTTCCGACTCAGCGCAACCTCTAGAGTTGGTGGCGACCCAATCTTTTACGTTGATTTCAATGTCAGATAGCATTTTCTTATTCAAGGTGCACGTGGCTCTTTTAGCCATCAGGAGACGTTCAAAGTGCGCTTCACGCTTCTTACACATAGCGACCTTTTCTTCACGATACTTACAAAGTGAATGGACAAATCGGCTGGGATCACAGGCAAGCGGGGTATTAGAGGGACCTCTCCAGCCTATCTGTGAGGACAGTAGCCTCAATGACAGTATTTCCCGCAGTTTCAGTCTGCGAACGGGTACGATTACAAAGTTTCGTACGATTCAAATTCCGTTGTATAATAATCATAAGCTGATAAGCCATAAATACAAATTTCCTGCTTTTTTAAAAAATCGACAGTGAGGAACAGAACAAAACAGCACATTGGTGTGTATACAATTTTTGTTTCAAATTATATGCAAGGAGAAAGGACATATAAGTAGATGATTGGTTCCGGATGTCTTGAAACCCTCCTTGATTCTAAGCATCAGGCAACTATCAAATGTCACTCAGACCCTTGACGTTCCCACAAGGGATATCTAAGCAAATCTAAGGTAATAGCTCAGCGCACAGTCCATAAGTGATTTAAAAAATACTGGAAGCAACTTTGCGCAAGTATACATGAGCACGTATTCGGGTATCAAAAGGGCCATCAGGCCCACTCCCAAGAAGACTTCCCCTCTTAAGGAGATAGAATGCTGTTCCATTCTCTACTTACATCTGGTTAACATCAGCCAAATAGCAACAGGAGGAATTCCTCAACAGTCAGATGGATGCCGTGCCTACCAAGGAGCAGCTTGAGAGAGTCATTGCGCAGTTATGCTGTTCCATTCTCTACTTACATCTGGTCAACATCAGCCAAATAGCAACAGGAGGAATTCCTCAACAGTCAGCTTGCCAGGAGATGGATGCCGTGCCTACCAAGGAGCAGCTTGAGAGAGTCATTGCGCGGTTTAAATGCGGGAAATGCCCTGGTACAGACAAAATCCATTCAGAACTTTTTCAAACTGACGCCGCGCCTCCCAGTACTCTATATTTGCCCGCCCGGTTGGCCGCGCGGTCTAACGCACGGCTTTCCGGGCGGGAAGGAGCGCCTGGTCCCCGGCACGAATCCGCCCGGCGGATTTGTGTCGAGGTCCGGTGAACCGGCCAGTCTGTGGATGGTTTTTAGGTGGTTTTCCATCTGCCTCGGCGAATGCGGGCTGGTTCCCCTTATTCCGCCTCAGTTACACTATGTCGGCGATTGCTGCGCAAACAAGTTCTCCACGTACGCGTACACCACCATTACTCAACCACGCAAACATAGGGGCTACACTCGTCTGGTGTGAGACGTTCCCTGGGGGGTCCACCGGGGCCCGAACCGCACAATAACCCTGGGTTCGGTGTGGGGCGGCGGATTGGTGAAGTGGACTGCGGTACTCGTCGTGGGGTTGTGGACCACTGCGGCTGCGGCAGGGACGGAGCCTCTCCGTCGTTTCTAGGTCCCCAATTAACAAACAATAGATACAATACTCTACATTTTATTGAAATGTTGGGCTGAGGGTACTGTGCCCTAGGATATGCGCGATGCCAACATCTTCACTCAATACAAAAGGTAGAGGCGATCGCGGTGATTGCAGTTGCTGCCACGGAATTTATCTACTGAGTATCGTCGGAGAAGCGTTTGTCCGTGAGCTGCTGGGCGCACTGAAGAAGCTTGCCGAGTGTGTGTAACCTGAGTCTCAACGTGGGTTTCGAACCAGCGATCTACTACTGATATGATCTTCACACTCCGACAGAGACAAGAAAAATACCACGAGCACCATTGTTCAATGCTTTTATCGACCGAAATAAAGCATTTGACACAACCAGCAAGGAGGGGTGTACTTCACTAATGAAGATAAGTGTGTCCTCAAAAACTTGAAGACAATCAGGACTATTCACAATGGTATGGAGGGTGCTGTGATATTTGGAGAAAGCACATCAGTTTCTTTTCTTATGCAAAGAGGAGTTCATCAAGGTTGTGTACTGGCCCCTTCTTCTCGTTACTTCTCAAAACTGATTTCGGTGGAACAAACCTGGGATCCATCTACATATCTGGGCTGACGTGAAACTTGCTCCTCATATCCAAGCGTTTTTGTGAGAACCTACTTGTAGATATGTTTTAATTCCCTGACGATGCAGCACTCATAGCAGATACTCAAAACGACCTTCAGAGTCCTGTGAACAAATTTTCTGCTGCATGCAAAACCTTCTCCATGTCCGTGAATGTAAAGAAGCCTGTGATTATGGCGCAAGGATAAACAGATACGACTACCATAACAGCAAATGGCTGCTTGTTGAACGTAGTCGACATATTCTGCTACCTCAGTTCGCTGACGTCAAAACATCTTTCTCTAGACGACAAAATGAAAACCAGAACTGGGAAGCCGGCAAATACTTTCGGGACGCTCCGCACAGGAGTATGGGACATCAAACACCTTATGGTGACCACATAAATGCTCATTTATGCTTGCAGCGTGCTAGCATTCTCTTATATGGGGATGAGACTTGAGCATCGTACGCCAAACAAGAATGTTATTTTTATTTTATTTACGCGTCAAGTTCCGTGGGACCAAATTAAGGAGCAAATCTCCAAGTTCATGGAACGTGTCAGTACATGAAATTACTACCTAAAAGTAATAACGGATAAAAATAAATGTTTATGAACCCGAAAAAAGTCAGTCCATAAGTTTAAGTAAACGCAATCAACAATGCAACAAGAATCAGCTAAATTTTCGAGGAACTCTTCGACAGAATAGGAGGAGTGACCCACAAGGAAACTCTTCAGTTTCGACTTGAAAGCACGTGGATTACTGCTAAGATTTTTGAATAAGAGTGGTAGCTTACTGAAAGTGGATGCAGCAGTATATTGCATACCATTCTGCACAAGAGTTAAGGAAGTCCGATCCAAATGCAGGTTTGATTTCTGCCGAGTATTGACCGAGTGAAAGTTAATTATTCTTGGGAATAAGCTAATATTATTAACAATAAATGACAGTAAAGAATATAGACATATTGAGAAGCCAATGTCAAAATATCCATACTCGTGAACATGGCTCGACAAGAGGTTCGAGAACTTACACCACTTATTGCTCGGACCGAACGTTTCTGAGGCAAAAATATCCTTTTAGAATGGGAAGAGTTACCCCAAAATATAATACCACACGACATAAGAGAATGAAAATAAGCAAAGTAGTCTAATTTTCGTGTCGAACGATCACTCCCTTCTGATACCGTTCGAATCGTAAAAATGGCAGTATTAAGTGTTTGAACAAGATCCTGAATGTGGGCTTTCCACGACTGCTTACTATCTGAACACCAAGAAATTTGAACTGTTCAGTTTCACTAATCATATGCCCGTTCTGTGAAATGAAAACGTCACGTTTTGTTGAATTGTGTGTTAGAAACTGTAAAAACTGAATCTTACTGTGATTTAGCGTTAGTTCAAATGGCTCTGAGCACTATGGGACTTAACATCTGAGGTAATCAGTCCCCTAGACTTAGAGCTACTTAAACCTAACTAACCTAAGGACATCACACACATCCATGCCTGAGGCAGGATTCGAACCTGCGCCCGTAGAAGCAGCGCGGTTCCGGACTGAAGCGCCTGAAACCACTCGGCCACACCGGCCGTACCGCTTATTCCAAGCATGAATATCATCACTGTTGTCAACTCACGCATTTGAGCCAGCTAAATCTTAACATGTTAGAGAGCTGAACTTAGCATCACTTTTTCAACCATAAGTTACTTCAATTATAGCTTGTTTCGTATTTATCATTACAGTCGTTGCATTTGATGTAATTTTTTGCTGAGTTATTTGTTAGTGTTTTTAACAAAATCAACTAACTTGTGCTAATAGACTCAGGAAGTTATCGTACTGTTGAATTTCATTTCACGGCTAATCATCCCCGTTTCTAATTATGCAAACTGCGATTACCCTAGTAATTGATCCATTGCTGGGCCGAAAATGAGCGCTTACTAATTCCGACGCGCACAATTTAACTATCGTGGTTCTTTAAGGGAGAGATGCAGATTAATAACTAAGTGGCATCATTTCTTACTCTCTTTAAGAGCGAAGGGGGTTCGCAAAACCACGTCATAACAGGAACTCTTTCTGTGATACGAAGTCCTCTTCCTGCCTAATCTATATAAGGTATTCAAAAAAAGTGTCGAGTACTTTGATAGGTGGTAGTGGTCATCGAAAAAAGAAAAATAGTCCAATAAACATGGGTCCGGAAATGCATATTTTCTGCGATAAACACGTGTTTACTGGAGGTGTTGAATGTGGCGTCCATTCATGGAAATGCACCTCCCTACCCTCCGGCGTAAGGAATGACGCACGCTTTGAAGAAGCCACACTGTAGCATCCACACACTGTTCATTGGTGTGGCGTAGACCAATTCCTTCACGTGTCCCCACAACCAGAAGTCTAGGGGATTGAGGTCTGAGGAAAGAGCAAGCCAACAAGGAACAAGGTGGTGCACTTGGCTAGTTTATTGTGAATGAGAGCACTTACAGTTAGCTACTTCCAACAAACTTTACATGTACAGGGTGGCGCACGAAATGTGTTACCAATTGTTTCTTTCACAATCTACGACGCAGATTAGATTTACGACGCACGTTAGATATCCCGCTGGGATCTCTACAGCAGTACCAGCACAGCTTGAAAAAACAAATGAGTTACGAAATGACGTGTAATTCACGATACTGCCGCTAGGAGACTAGTAAGCAGCAATGGCTGACAATGGAAGACTGACGACACGGCAACGATCGGCAATTGTGTTACTTTTTCATGAAACGAAAAGCCTTGTGGCTCAGAGGCGTTTCCGACAACAGTTTAACACACGATGGGTCCCTTGCAAGAAGACCATCCACAGGTTGTACGATAAATTTGTACAGGAAGGAACAGTATTGGAAGCGAAGCGACCTCGGCCTAAGCCTGTTTGTTCGCCGGAGAATATTGAAGCGGAACGAGTTGCTGTACAGAGAAGTCCCGGGAAATCGTGTAGAACGGCAGCAGTGCAACTGGTAATATCCAGATGCTCCGTTCAACGCATTCTTAAAAGTGAACTCCATATGTAACCATACAAGATGACCTGTGCACAGAAGCTCACTGAAGAACACAAGCAGCAGAGACTACTGTTTGCTCAGTGGGCGGAGGATAGGGAAGAAACTCTCAACAACGTTTGGTTTTCAAACGAGGCACATTTTCATTTAGACGGTGTGGTTAACACTGAAAAACCCACAAGTGCTTCATGAACGACAACATTATGCTACGAGGATTACAGCGTGGGCAGCAATTTCCAGTCACGGACTTATTGGACCCTTTTTCTTTGAAGAAACTGTGAGCAGCGAGCGTTATTTGAGCATACTTCGCATCAGCTCATTCCACAGCTTCTTGCTACTGCCTTGCCCTTCGACACGCAGTGGTTCATGCAAGATGGAGCAAGGCCACATACTGCAAACACTGTGTTGGAGTTTTTACACGAGCATTTCGACATGCGGATCATTTCACTCAGGTTTCCAGGTCGCTTCAATGACGGACAAAACTGGCCGCGCAATAGCCCAGACCTCAATCCATGTGACTTTTTTTCTTTGGGGGTACCTAAAGGAAAAAATTTTCCCGAAACGTCCACGTGATTTAATGGAGCTCAGAAGACTTATTCTTCAAGCTTGCAGTGAAATTACGGAAGACATGTGCCGTAGGGTAATCACTAACTTCAGTGTTCGTTTGAAGAAAGTTAGGAAACGAAATGGTGGACATATTGAGCATGTGCTGAGTTAGAACAAATCTCCATGGACGGCTCTTCATTGTAGTATATGTTCCTTTCAGATTGTATTGACAATAAAGTTTATATTCAAAAACAAAATGGTAACACATTTCGTGCGCCACCCTGTAATTTCAAAACTTTACCAAACTTTTTTTATCGCTTACATGCTTAAATAAAATAACTTATACTCGTTTGTCATCAGATGTTTGAAACTCTTTATACATTGGAGCATCGTGGGTTTCCTCATGCCTCAGAATCCAGGTCTCCGTGTCCTCGAGCATCGGCCTCCGCGCACGACCGACCGGATCGACAGATTGCGTTACCTCCGCACAGCGTGCCGACCCGTGTGTCGCTCGCACAGCCTGTGGCTGGTTGCCCTCCCATACACGTGTGGTCAGCAAAGCGCGCCTGACTCGAATACCTGAGGCGAGCTGATGCTTTTTTTTCTTGCTGCGCCTGAGGGCTGGACGAGCAGGCCGGAGCGGCCGATCTTTTTCGCCAGCAGCGCAGCCGGACTGGCCCGTGCCCCAGTTAGCCGTCCCGAGTTCTTCGTGGCGAGGCGCCTGATTGGCCAGCGCTGATTGCCGCCGCGGCCGCTGCGTTCGTCGCCGCCCACCCACGCAATGGCCCTGCCCCTGCCCCCTCGCCAGAAGCGGGCGCGCCACACACGCACGAGCAAAGAAGTTTTGCATCACCCCGGTTCCCAGAACAGTGGATATTCTATCACAGACACAGTCCCTTTGACTGTTCAGAGATGACACTAAACCCGCCCGAGGATGTAAACAACCATGCATGAGCAGCGCCTGTTAGACGGAGTGGTCCGAGCCAATCAGTTCCATTCATTCTGTAAGTAGGCTGTTTAGGTTTTTATGTTGGTAACGCCACGTAGCGCTTTGTATGAAAATCACTGACTGTGCTGTGTGCAGTCTGTGGCTGGTTGGCATTCTCGAAATATTCTCTATTGTAGTGTTGAACAGTTGAATGTGAACAGCGCATAGCGTTGCGCAGTTGGAGGTGAGCCGCCAGCAGTGGTGGATGTGGGGAGAGAGATGGCAGAGTTTTGAGAGCGGATGATCTGGACGTGTGTCCATCAGAGAGAGTAAATTTGTAAGACTGGATGTCATGAACTGATATATATACTATGACTTTTTAACACTGTTAAGGTAAATTCATTTTTGTTCTCTATCAAAATCTTTCATTTGCTAACTATGCCCATCAGTAGTTAGTGCCTTCAGTAGTTACTTTCTTTCATTTAGCTGGCAGTATTGGCGCCCGCTGTATTGCAGTAGTTCCAGTAACGAAGACTTTTGTGAGGTAAGTGATTCATGAAAGGTATAGGTTATTGTTAGTCATGGTCATTCTTTTGTAGAGATTATTAACAGTCAGATTGCATTGCGCTAAAAATATTGTGCGTTAGTTTAGTGATGATCAGAATAAGTAAAGAGAGAAATGTCTGAGTACGTTCAGTTTTGCTCAACTGTTTGAAAATCATATAACGTAAGGGGTTTATCAGCACAGTAATTCATTAATTTTTCTAAGGGACGTTTCAATTCCACCAGCAAGGAGGTACACGGCTCGTGTTGTCTGTAGTTCAACCATGCCTAGACGATCAATACCTCGGCTCGATCGCGTGCACATTGTTACTTTGTGACAGGAAGGGCTCTCAACAAGGGAAGTGTCCAGGCGTCTCGGAGTGAACCAAAGCGATGTTGTTCGGACATTAAGGAGATGCAGAGGGACAGGAACTGACCATGACAAGCCTCCCTCAGGCCGCCCAAGGGCTACTACTGCAGTGGATGACCGCTACTTACGGATTATGGCTCAGAGGAACCCTGAACGCAACGCCACCATGTTGAATAATGCTTTTCGTGCAGCCACAGAACGTTGTGTTACGACTCGAACTGTGCGCAACAGATTGCATGGCGCAACTTTGCACTTCCGACGTCCATGGCGAGGTCCACCTTTGCAACCATGACACCCTGCAGCGCGGTACAGATGGGCCCAGCAACATGCCGAATGGACCGCTCAGGATTGGCATCACGGTCTCTTAGCCGATGAGTGTCGCATATGCCTTCAGCCAGACTATCGTCGGAGACGTGTTTGGAGGCAACCTGGTCAGGCTGGACGCCTTAGACACATTATCCAGCGGGAGCAGCAAGGTGGAGGTTCCCTGCCTGCTCTTTTGGGGTGGCATTAGGTGGGGCCGACGTATGCCGCTAGTGGCCATCGAAGGCGCCGTAACGTCTGTACGACACGTGAATGTCATTCTCCGACCGATAGTGCAACCATATCGGCAGCATATTGGCGAGGCATTCGTCTTCATGGACGACAATTCGCTCCCCCATCGTGCACATCTTGTGAATGACTTCCTTCAGGATAACAACATCGCTCGACTAGAGTGGCCAGCATATTCTCCAGACACGAACCCTGTCAAACATGCCTGGGATAGATTGAAAAGGGCTGTTTATGGAGGACGTGACCCACGAACCGCTCTGAGGAATCTGCCCCGAATCGCCGTTGAGAAGTGGGACAATCTGCACCAACACTGCCTTGATGAACTTGTGGACAGCATGCCGCGACAAATACAGGCATGCATCAATGCAAGAGGACGTGCTACTGTGTGTTAGAAGTACCAGTGTTTACAGCAATCTGGATCCCAACTCTGAAGGTCTCGCTGTATGGTGGTACAACATGCAATGTGAGGTTTTCATGAGCAATAAAAAGGGCGGAAATGATGTTTATTTTTCCGGAACTCTCGGAACCGAGGTGATGCAAAACTTCTTTTGATGTGTGTATATAGACCCCTATGCCTTCCAACTGAAAGACTTGCTGCAGTTCCGTGAAATTATTACACTGAAGGAAAAAATCGCAACGATAAAAAACAATTTTGAGTAATGATATTTCGGGAATACATTTGTGTAGGTAAC
Source organism: Schistocerca americana (assembly GCF_021461395.2). Taxonomy (NCBI): domain Eukaryota; kingdom Metazoa; phylum Arthropoda; class Insecta; order Orthoptera; family Acrididae; genus Schistocerca; species Schistocerca americana. The sequence continues at coordinate 238,612,089 of NC_060125.1, read as the reverse complement.
ATATTTGAGTGATTGCCATTGCAAGATCATAGGTTAATGTAAGCACGAGAAAAGCCATTGTAAATGTAAAATGCCGGTACATTAATAACGGGTGTAATCGTCAGAATGTTGAATGCAAACGTGCAAACATGCATGCATTGTGTTGCACAGGTGCCTGATGTCAGTTCGGGGATGGAGTTCCATGCCAGCTGCACTTGATCGGTCTATGCAGGGACGGTTAATGCTGGTTGTGGATGACACTGGATTTGTCGTCCAAAGATATCGGATATGTGCTTGATTGGAGATAGATCTGGTGACCGATCAGGCCAAGGCAACATGTCGACACTCTGAAGAGCTTGTTGGTTACAACAAAGGTATGTGGCCGAGCGTTATCCTGTTGGGAAACAGCCTCTTGCACGATGTTCATGAATGTCAGCTCAACAGATAGAATCATCAAATTATCGTATGGTCAGGGTGCGTTGGATAACCTCGAGACTGCTCCTGTTGTCATACGAAATCGCACCCCAGACCATAACTCTAGGTGTAGGTCCAGTGTGTCCAGCATGCAGACAGGTTAGCTGCAGGCCCTCAAGTGGTCCTCTTCTAACAAACACACGGGAATCACTGTCACCGAGGCAGAACCAGCTTTCATCAGAAGACACAACAGACCTCCACCCAACCTCCAACGAGCTCTCGCTTGACACCACTTAAGTCACAAATGGTGGTGGTTTAGGGTCAGTGGAATGCATGCTACAGGACATCTGGCTGGGAGCTGTCCGTTAAGTAACCGGTGTGTAATAGTTTTCTGTGTAGCTGTGATGCCAACTGCTGCTCAGATTGCTGTTGCAGATGCAGTAAGATGCGCCAGAGTCATAGGCCGAACACGACGGTCTTCCATATCGATAGTGCCACGTGGCCGTCCGGAGCCCGGTCTTCTTCGTCCGTACATTCTCGTGACCACTGCTGCCGCCGGCCGGAGTGGCCGAGCGGTTAAAGGCGCTACAGTCTGGAACCGCACGACCACTACGGTCGCAGGTTCGAATCCTGCCTCGGGCATGGATGTGTGTGATGTCCTTAGGTTAGTTAGGTTTAAGTAGTTCTAAGTTCTAGGGGACTTATGACCACAGCGGTTGAGTCCCATAGTGCTCAGAGCCATTTGAACTTTGAACCACTGCTGCCAGCTACGTACAGTGGCTACATTCCCGCCGAGTGTCTCTGCAATATGGCGGAAGAAACATCCAGCTTCTGGTAGTCCTATTGCACAATCACACTAAAACTTAGTGAAGCATTCTTGAATAGCATGAACTTGTAAGCTACCGCTTCTGTTTTGCTCATTTCTGCTGATGGGTAAGCCTGCGAGCCGAAAGCATAAGTGAAAAATTTTGCACAACGGATTTTATAACGCTAATTTGTCGCCCCGACACTTATAAGCTCTCCAGAAGGGTAAGCTTATCCTTTGCTCTATATGTGACATCAACCAGTCGTATGCAAATCTGGTTGGTTTCTAACCATATACTGAGGATATGCTAGAAAGTTCAGATGTGCTGACCTACAAACACTGCCTCCACCAGGTGGTTACAAACAGGAAGGAAATACACAAATAAGGAGATAATAAAATCACCAAGGAAAGTACTAGCTATGAAATGATACACTCTTCTGCAGTTTACTCTATACAAGATTACACAGTACGAACAACATTTTAGTTCTGCCTATTCACATTTGGTAATCGCTCTGTCTGGCGCTGCCCTGTGATATATAATCGCGGTCGTTAATTCAAGCGCGGAACACTGACATCAGCTATGGCAATTGCAATTGTATTTAGAACTACACTCGCTTCCACCAACGTGAAGCCTCAGCATAGAACGAAAAAGGCACGTGATTAGCAATTTACTTTACTTCCCTAACCGCCGTTGCGAATGCACGACCACTACAGTGATCTAACGCTTATCGCTGCAAAGGTTCTCGCCTCAGCGAGATAACATAAATTCTACCTCACCAAAAACTTCCGTAAGCACCTCCACGGCTGCCGTAGAACATCAGACGATCCTCAGGCTCTCGCTACAAGTGCTCTGTCCCAGTAACGAGGTCACACACCTCGCCAGGACCCAACCTCTCTCCTCGACGCCCCAGGAACAAGTATTTCACAGTCGCTACGCTTTTTCGTAGCTCCTGTTCTTTTTTCTTCACCCCTTTAATGTGCGTGGCCAATCACGTTGCTGGAAGGCGTTCGTTTCCGAGCGCCGACCAATCTCAGTTTTGCAACCGACCGAAGCTTCCAGACTGTTCCAGAATCTTCCGCTCCGGCCGTTGGGAAAACCACCTACACGCCGCCACGCGTTTTGTGAGCGAGCCCCAGTGTCTTCTCCTTGTCCTCGGCCACGTGGCTCCCGCTAAGTTGCGGTCCACCCGCCTGGAGTTTCCAGGAGCTTACGGGCGCTGTTGCCTTCAGCTCTGAGGCCTGCCTGCCTCGCTTGTGTCTTTCCCGTTCCCTGCCAGCCTCCCGTCCCCGTCCACTTCACTATCGCCCAACGTGCACATATTCTGCTACAAATTAAGATCCCTAGCCGACGTCAGCATCGTTAATGGTTTCCTGTCTCGATGTTTATACTATTAAAGGGTCTTCTTTACGGAGTGGTAGTTGTAATGTGGCTCAAAATGGCGCCACCTTACAAACTCAGCACGTCCTATCTCAAAGGTAACTGAAGCTCACGACCGTTACAGCATGTATTTAAGGCAAATCTGATTTGCGTCCTCATAGTGGCGCTATACTAGAGCCACTCTTATGCGACTGGCGCGAAATGTCAATAGACATCATCTTTCACTTATAGAAACACGCCTACCACCTTTCGTTTACGTCGCACAACTCCATTTTAGTTCTGCTATTCTTTTTCTGTCAGTGTAATAATTGTAGTTATGCAGACGAAGCCTTCTTTCACGGTTTTCGTACGACATGTGTCTTGGGTTATAAACTACAAGTGTTTGTGCTTCCAAAAGATACTTTTGGGGTGCAGGATGACGTCAGAGTAATCGATATTGGCGACTGTATTGCTTCTCTGCGGTGAATGATACTCAGCTCCCAGTCGAGACAACTACAACTGTAAATGATTTCATTTCCAATACACATTGCTGAGTCAAAATAATACCACCGCCTGCTCAGTAGCGTGTTGGTCCATATATGGAACGCTGTAGAGTGTAGAGGGACGATTCTGCGTCGCATGCGTTCTGAAAATTCTTACTACGTTTCCCAAGGAACGTAGCGTTAGGCGTCTGTGTACAGGTCTCGCAATGTCCGTAAATTACGTGCGGATGATTTGTGGGTGCGAATCTGGCACACTTCAATATCAAAGGCTCAAGGGATTCCCACTTTCACAAGAAGAGCCTTCCAAATTATATCTTTGATGTTGTCAAGACCACCTACAGGTTTCTGGCCCATCCTGAACTTCTAAAAATGTGTATTCACGGCAAAAGCCAGAGTACAAATGAATCTCTAAATTCACACATACGGATACGATGCCCTAAAAGCACATTTTCATCTACTACACATGTAAAAATTGCAACTTATTTTGCAGTTCTTGTATTTAATAATGGGAGCGTAGGGAGGATGACGGGATTAGAGAGAATGAGCTTTAAGATACGAAATGTCAGTCAATACGTCTTGAAAAAGTAGATTTACAGATGATTTATGTAACTCAAAAGTCAGTTGAAGACCTGGAAAGGAAAAAAGGCAGAAAAAAACAGAAGAGAAGCCTTGCACGGAAAGACTACAACGACGAGTACAAATCTGGGACCTTCTGAAGAGATGACTTAAGGAAAAAAGTTAGGCTGAACTTTAAATCGCATTTCCTGAAAATTGTGTTTTTTTTTTTAAGTTCATGTACCATTTTCTCAGAATCTATAAAGGCTAGAACTATGAAATTTATACACTTATATCTATAAACATAATATAAGTAGTCTCAAGAGCAAAATTTTGAAACTCTGAATGTAAGCTGAGATATGGGGCAAAGTGCTTGGAGTTTTGCAAGAATTGTATATTATACTTACAGAGTTATTATTAAAAAGTTATTAAAATTCTCCTGTTCGATATATTCAAAAAACCTCATGAGAGAAGATTGTATATAGCTAAGGGGTTTAAACAGAGAAAATTTTGTAGAAATCTCTTGAACAGTTTCTATGAAAAAGTACATATAGTATTTTTTTTAAATAAAATTTTTAAATTCCATAAAAGTTAAATATATATAGTCCAAGGAATTTAACAGTAAATGTATTAATTTCATGTAAAGCGCGGCACAAAATTTGATTGTCGTATCTTCAAAATAGTGGATGCATCTTTTAAATAGTGGGTGTTTTTCAAGAACCACCCTCACCCTTAACGTGAACTGCTATGCATGCGGATTGTTGTGAACAAATCTTAAAACACTAAAACGGTGTCCCACTATGTAGTTCCATTCAAGTAAGTAAATTCCTGGACTGCAATTAAGTGATGAGCAATGACTTGTTCTCTGGCCATTTCTATTTACTCATTTTGCTCTTTCTGTCAGTCTTTTTATTAGAAGTATGTATTCCACGTCATCTACATTATTTGCTTCGTTTTCATTGGAGTTTAAATTTATCGCTGGATTAGTGGAGTGGAGATTATAGCGAAATGACAATGAGCGATGGAATGATCGAAGCAGACGAAATGAATTAAAATTTGTGCTGCGGCCGGGACTCGTAATCGGGTCTTCTTGATCGTTAGGCAGAAATGCTAAGCATTACACACTCCCCAACACAAACTGCAATTCGTGGCACTCAGCTTAGGTAGTTCGTGCAGCGGTAATGACTATCGTCCTGTGGTGGCGTAATGGTTAGCATTTCTGCCTAGCAAGGAAAAAGACCCGGGTTCGGGCCCCAGCCGCAGCACAAATTGTAATTCATTTTATCTGCTTCGATCACTATCGTAAATAATAAAAAGAGACTTAAGTGTCTCAGGGAATCATTTAATTATAAGAACGATGAAATGGTAAGAAACTAGGTTAGAGTGTTTAATGAAGGCCGTACTAAACGTCTACGTTTGTTTGTTTACAGCATTCTCCTTTACATACTATTTGTAACATTTGTGTATGTGTGTGTGTGTGTGTGTGTGTGTGTGTGTGTGTGTGTGTGTGTGTGTTTGTGTAGTAGTAGTAGTAGTATGATGATGATGATGATGATGATGATAGAAGGGAGAAGGTGCAACATGATGTGGGCACATCGCCTACTCCTCGCGAATAGAGCCGAGAGGGCCGCCAAACTTTAAGGTCCCCATCTGACTGGGTGGGTCACCATCAATGCTGCGGGTGGCGACAGAATGAAGGCGCTGAAGAAGTGCCGAACGAGTGCAGACTTGAACAGCGGGCAGTTATCTGAGCGACACGACATTTCTTGCTTTTGCATTCATGGTTGCTTTATCGTCACCCACATTGTCTTAACGTGTTACAGCGGGCCGCTCATGTCACACAGAAGTATTGATCACTTTTTGCGATCAGCGAAATTAGCCACATGGCACTTAAGTTCTGTCTTTAGCTGACGTGGGATCAGTGGAGCATGTTTAGCCCTGATCGGCTGCTGGAGTACGGTTTCCATACCAAAACCTGTAGCTTAAACACCATTTATTAATTCTGATTATGGAGAGAGAGAGAGAGAGAGAGAGAGAGAGAGAGAGAGAGAGAGAGAGAGAGAGAGAGAAATCGTTAGAAATTAAAGCAAAATTTGCAAACAAGCGAAATTTACGGGAGAAGTACATCTGCCATTTGAAATAAACATTGAACCAATATCCTAGGAAGGAAATCAACTGGTATTCAGGGAAATTGTCTGGCTTCTGCTGACAATAACATGAGGGAAGCCGTAGAAATGTCCATACTTCTTGAAATGACTATCAGGAAAGAGACTAAGAAATATTCATTTTACATCAGGTGACAGAGTTAAATCCTTACAGGAAAATAAAGAGATGGGGCATGAAACCTGTTTTGGAAAATAAGCTTTTTCCCCGAGAACATTCAGTGGTGAGCAGGAAACAACTTTGTACGGTCAATGAAATCTTTGAAGACGATTGGATTCAATACCACATTTGTGAGGGTCTGGTCCATGACAATTGTTTCCATATAGATCTGAACCGTCTTTAATACACGTGTGATAAATGTTTCACTAAAGGTTAAACTAATATTTTAATTGAGGCCTGTGCAGATCGAAACTATAACTTAATAACGTTATTAAGAATTTTTGCTTAATTGAGTCTACTTCCTCCCAATGTGGAAACTTAGTACTAAGATTTATAGTTTTTACTTACTTTAATTTTCATGACAATTTGTGGTCCAATTAAAAATGGACCAAAAATGATCTATTCATACGTTACAACTATGGGAAGCACATAAAAAAGTCGAAGAACGTATTTTCTTACGACATTGAGTTTTATATTTCTACTAACTGAATGGGACGGAAATCGGCACATGTGATGTAAGTGTACATGCAAAGACATCATTACAATTTCAGAAAAATTGGATTCTTTACTCAGGAGAAAGAGTTTCACAGACTGAGCAAGTCAGTAACTGATTGCTCCACCTGTGGCCTTTATGCAAGCAGTTATTCGGCTTGTTACTTATTAACTAAGGTGTTACATGTCCTCCTGAAGGTGAGGGATACCGTGCCAAATTCTATCCAACTAGCGCGTTAGATCGTCAAAATCCCGAGCTGGTTCGAGAGCCCTGCTCACACACTTTTATAATACGTAAGGATTAAGTACTATATCAGATTATTGTTTAGTTCAGTGTGAAGAATAATCCAATAAAAACTTTAGAAAAAATTATAACTTCGAAAAAGTTTACGTGTCCGATGCCACTCCACCTTCCCTTGCGTCAGAAATGTTTGCGATGGTAAAAAGTACGAAGCGCGTTCAATAAGTAATGCAACACATTTTTTTTTTTGAAAGCGTGTTGGTTTTGTTCAGGATTCCAGAAAATCATGTTACTGCGCACTGTTTCGGCTACAGAACTCCACTTTTCAACATAATGCGCGTTCAACGCGACGGCCTTACGTCACATTATTGGGAGAGCCTGTATGCCCGACTACTGCTCGACGTCGGAGTCAACATCTTGTTGCATCAATAACATCTCCATCATCCACGTACTGCTTTCCCCGGTGTGTATCCTTCATTGGGCTAAAAAGATGGACGTCGAAAGGTGCAAGATATGGGCTGCAGAGTGGGTGAGGAAGAGCAGTCCATGACACTTTGTGAGCTCCTCTCCGTTGCGCAGACTGCTATGAAATGCTGCATTGTCATTGGGAAGGAGAGGTTCGAATGAGAGTGTCCGCACGTTCCAATACTGTAGGAGTCACAGCTACGTACGGCCGGCTGGCATCTACATCTACACCTACATGGATACTCTGCAAATCACATTTAAGTACCTGGCAGAGGGTTCATAGAACCACCTTCACAATTCTCTATTTTTCCAATCTGGTATAGCGCGCGGAAAGAACTAACACCTATATCTTTCCGTACGAGCTCTGATTTCCCTTATTTTATCGTGGTGATGGTTCCCCCCTATGTAGGTCGGTGCCAACAAAATATTTTCGCATTCGGAGGAGAAAGTTGGTGATACAAATGTCGTGAGAAGATTCCGTCGCAACGAAAAACGTATCCTGTATTATTTCTGTGACCTTCTCTCGCATATTTCGCGATAACACAAAACGTGCTGCCTTTCTTTGAACTTTTTCGATGTATTCCGTCAGTCCTATCTGGTAAGGATCCGACACCGCGCAGCTATTGCTATTTGCTATTTTTTTTAACGTCCCGTCGACAACGAGGTCATTAGAGACGGAGCGCAAGCTCGGGTTGGGGAAGGACGGGGAAGGAAATTGGCCGTGCCCTTTCAAAAGGAACCATCCCGGCATTTGCCTGAAATGATTTAGGGAAATCACGGAAAACCTAAATCAGGATGGCTGGAGACGGGATTGAACCGTCGTCCTCCCGAATGCGAGTCCAGTGTGGACCGCGCAGCAGTATTCTAAAAGAGGACGGACAAGCGTAGTGTAGGCAGTCTCCTTAGTAGGTCTGTTACATTTTCTAAGTGTCCTGCCAATAAAATGCAGTCTTTGGTTAGCCTTCCCCACGACATTTTCTGTGTGTTTCTTCCAATTTAAGTTGTTCATAATTTTAATACCTAGGTATTTACTTGAATTTACGGCTTTTAGATCAGACTGATTTATCATGTAACCGAAATTTAACGAGTTCTTTTTAGCACTCATGTAGATGACCTCACACTTTTCGTTATTTAGGATCAACTGCCACTTTTCGCACCGTCCAGATATCTCTTGTAAATCGTTTTACAGTTTGTTTTGATCTTCTTATGACTTTATTAATCGATAAACGACTTCTTCATCTGCAAACAACCGAAGGCGGCTGCTCAGATTGTCTCCCAAATTGTTTATATAGATAAGGAACAGCTAAGGGCCTTTAACACTACCTTGGGGAACGCCAGAAATCACTTCCGCTTTACTCGATGACTTTCCGTCAATTGCTACGGACAGTGACCTCTCTGACAGGAAGTTACAAATCAAGTCACATAATTGAGACGATATTCCATAAGTACACAATTTTACTACTAGCCGCTTGTGTGGTACAGTGTCAAAAGCCTTCCGGAAATCGAGAAATACGGAATCGATCGGAAATCCCTTGTCAATAGCACTCCACAATTTGTGTGACTAAAGTTAGTTGCGTTTAACAAGAACGATATTTTCTAAACTCATGTTGACCTCTTACAGGTAGTTCATAATGCTCGAAAACAATGTATGTTCCAGAATCCTGCTTGCTTCATATCGACGTTAATGATAAATGGTTCAAATGGCTCTGAGCACTATGGGACTCAACTGCTGCGGTCATTAGTCCCCTAGAACTTAGAACTAGTTAAACCTAACTAACCTAAGGACATCACAAACACCCATGCCCGAGGCAGGATTCGAACCTGCGACCGTAGCGGTCTTGCGGTTCCAGACTGCAGCGCCTTTAACCGCACGGCCACTTCGGCCGGCGACGTTAATGATATGAGTCTGTAATGAAGTGGATTACTCCTACTACCTTTCTTGAATATTTGTGTGACCTGTGCAACTTTCCAGTCTTTGGGATCTTTGATCGAGCAAACGGTTGTATAAGATTGTTAAGATGAGACAGGTTTGCGCGACCGCCTTGCGACGATGTCAGGCGTCTCGCCCGAAGACTCTCCGTGCTTTTGGTCACTGCCAGGTCTCCGTAGACATTCTGCAAACGCCTATGAATATCTGTGACGATCTGGTTTTCCGCCAAAAGAAATTCAATAATATATGTCTGCTTGGAACACACCTCCCTTACAGACGCCATTTTGAAGGCCACGTATAGCACCCCAACCTATCGGAACTTCATGAAACTATAGCGGCTGAAGCGACGTGCTATAACAAATTCCACATTTTTTCAGCCGAAACTGGTGAAGAAAACAATGTGTTGTATTGCACTACTGGCCATTAAAATTGCTACACCAAGAAGAAATGCAGATGATAAATGGGTATTCATTGGACAAATATATTATACTAGAACTGACATGTGATTACATTTTCACGCAAATTGGGTGCATAGATCCTGAGAAATCAGTACCCAGAACAACCGCCTCTGGCCGTAATAACGGCCTTGATAGAACTTGGGCATTGAGTCAAACAGAGCTTGGATGGCGCGAGCCGGCCGGTGTGGCCGAGCGGTTCTAGGCGCTTCAGTCTGGAACCGCGCGACCACTACGGTCGCAGGTTCGAATCCTGCCTCGAGCATGGATGTGTGTGATGTCCTTAGGTTAGTTAGGTTTAAGTAGTTCTAAGTTCGAGGGGACTGATGACCTCAGATGTTGAGTCCCATAGTGCTCAGAGCCATTTGAACCATTTTTGGATGGCGCGTACAGGTACAGCTGCCCACGCAGCTTCAATACGATACCACAGTTCATCAAGGGTAGTGACTGGCGGATTGTGACGAGCCAGTTGCTCGGCCACCATTGACCAGACGTTTTCACTTGGTGAGAGATCTGGAGAATGTGCTGGCCAGGGCAGCAGTCGAATCTTTTCTGTATCCAGAAAGGCCAGTACAGGACCTGCAACATGCGGTCGTGGATTATCCTGCTGAAATGTAGGGTTTCGCAGGGATCGAATGAAGGGCAGAGCGACGGGTCGTAACACATCTGAAATGTAACGTCCACTGTTCACAGTGCCGTCAATGCGAACAAGAGGCCACCGAGACGTGTAACCAATGGCACCCCATACCATCACGCCGGGTGATACGCCAGTATGGCGATGACGGATACACGCTTCCAATGTGCGTTCACCGCGATGTCGCCAAACACGGATGCGACCATCATGATAATGTAAACAGAACCTGGATTCATCCCAAAAAAAGTCACGTTTTGCCATTGGTGCACCCAGGTTCGTCGTTGAGTACACCATCGCTGGCACTCCTGTCTGTGATGCAGCGTCAAGGGTAACCGCAGCCGTGGTCTCCGAGCTTATAGTCCATGCTGCTGCAAACGTCGTCGAACTGTTCGAGCAGATGGCTGTCGTCTTGCAAACGTCCCCATCTGTTGACTCAGGGATCGAGACGTGGCTGAACAATCCGTTACTGCCATGCGGATAAGATGCCTGTCATCTCGACTGCTAGTGATACGAGGCAGTTGGGATCCAGCACGGCGTTCCGTATTACCCTCCCGAACCAACCGATTCCATATTCTGCTAACAGTCATTGGATCTCGACCAACGCGAGCAGCAATGTCGCGATACGATAATCCGCAATCAAAGTCGGAAACGTGATGGTACGCATTTCTCCTCCTTACACGAGGCATCACAACAACATTTCACCAGGCAACGCCGGTCAACTGCTGTTTGTGTATGAGAAATCGGTTGGAAACTTTCCTCATGTCAGCACGTTGTACGTGTCGGCACCGGCGCCAACCTTGTGTGAATGCTCTGGAAAGCTAATCATTTGCATATCACAGCATCTTCTTCCTGTCGGTTAAATTTCGCGTCTGTAGCACGTCACCTCCGTGGTGTAGCAATTTTAATGGTCAGTAGTGTACCTATTGAAGGCCCCTCATAGGTATTGAAGTCCTGTGGTGGTGTTACAAATCTTCACTATTCGCTCACTGCCTCAAGACTCCGTTGTCTCGATTGGAAGCGGTTACCGAATCAGCAGGACCCCCAGCGCTCCTTCCCACACCCAGCACCGCCCCCATCCGTCGTCGCCGCCCTGTGACAAGGCCTCCCTTGTTCCGTTCCCGCCCCTACCGTCTTCCCCGACTTTACACGTCGCTACGCAAGACGCCCCCAGAATTTATCCCGTCGCGCCGGGGAGCCCGCTCCGTAACTTTGCGCGTTTCCTATCCTTTCTTCCGTCCCCTCCTTTTTTCCTTCGGCGACTGAAATATAGGCGCGGCCTATCATCGGGGACAAATATTAAGGGAGAAAGAAGCGGTGGCACTCCGCCAGGCTCCGTTTGCCAGAACTGGGACGCCGGGCGTCCCGAGGAAGCTCCGAGCTGGAAGCCGGCTGCCTACTTAATTATGACCGCCGCTACCGCCAGCCAAGGCAGTCGGCAATGTTTGTCTGTCTCCACAGGGGAAGGGAGTGGGATCTACTTGCCAACTTATTGACTTCAGCACGGAAGCTCCCTGTAATGTTTGCTGTATTATAGGCTCCGATGTCAGGTCGAGCAACGTGTAATCAACTACACTGCGCAACACAATTAAAGCAACACATTTTCGAAACGCCGTAATTATCTTCTGTTGCGACGTAGATCGAAATTTGGCCCAAAGCTGCCTCCAGCCTCCCTTTGTATTGGTATAAAACCGTGGCGCCCTGCGTCTTCACCCTCGTGCTCAGCGATGTTTCAAATAGCAACGTGTCGACACATGCGAAAGATAGGCCAGAGAACAGAAGTTCATGTCGTAAGTAGGCTCTTTAGGTTTTTATGTTGGTAACGCCACGTAGCGCTCTGTATGAAAATCACTGACTGTGCTGTGTGCAGTCGGTGGCTGGTTGGCATTGTTGGAATATTCACTATTTTAGTGTTAGGCAGTTGGATGTGAACAGCACGTAGCGTTGTGCAGTTGGAGGTGAGCCGCCAGCAGTGGTGGATGCGCAAAGAGAGATGCCAGAGTTTTGAGAGGTTACTATAAGAGGAGGACCTGGATGTGTGTCCGCACAGAAAAAAGAAATTTGTAAAGATGGATCTCATGAACTGATAGATATATATATATAGGATGACTTTCTAACATTATAAAGGTAAATACATTGTTCTCTATCAAAATCTTTCATTTGCTAACTATGCCTATCAGTAGTTAGAATCTTTTATTTAGCTGGCAGTATTGGCGCTGTTTTGCAGTAGTTCGAGTAACGAAGATTTTTGTGAGGTAAGTGATTCATCATAGGTATAGGTTATTGTTAGTCAGGGCCATTCTTTTGTAGGGATTATTGAAAGTCAGCTTGCGTTGCGCTAAAAATATTGTGTGTCAGTTTAGTGTTGACCAGAATAAGTAAAGAGAGAAATGTCTACGTTCAGTTTTGCTCAGCTGTTTGAAAATCAAATAACGTAAGAGGTTTTCCAGCACCGTCATTTTTAAATTTTTCGAAGGGGACGTTTCAATGTGAGGTGTAAGGTGGGTTAATGATGTCACAATGATGTAAAATTTCACCAAAATACTGCCCAACGCCACCGTGGGCACTTCACACCCCTGTTACCCACATTTCACCCCCTCCTTTTGAAGTCTCTCAATTGGTCAGAACCGCGACGCTCACCGTTGAAATCGAGCAGTTTTCTTACGGGTGGCCGAGAAAAACATTTCAGACGCATTTCCGCTCAGAATCGACAGGAAAAGACCTCAGGAACTGGTATGAAGCGCGCCAACGAAACAACCCCTTTTGGGCATTGATTCCCACACATTTCACGGTCGAAAACGACACTTCCCAACGTGATGAGCAATGGGACGACCTTCTTGAAAAGCTTCGACATTGCTGACACTCTTTGGACGATTGGACCCTTCTACATACCTCAAAAAAAGTTTTGCATCACCTCGGTTCCGAAAGTTCCGGAACCTGCACAGAAAATTGGAATAGAGATCAACATAAACATCATTCCTGCCCTTTTTGTTGCTCATGAAAACCACAACAAAAAAAAAAAAATGGCTCTGAGCACTATGCGACTTAACTTCTGAGGTCATCAGTCGCCTAGAACTTAGAACTAATTAAACCTAACTAACCTAAGGACATCACACACATCCATGCCCGAGGCAGGATTCGAACCTGCGATCGTAGCGGTCGCTCGGCTCCAGACTGTAGCGCCTAGAACCGCACGGCCACTCCGGCCGGCATACCAAAAGGAGAGCGCTGGAAAATGCTAACGAATGTTTTGGTCAATTATGGTTTTCTGACCTGTATTGGTTCACTGAATGACAAGCATGTCATAATTGAAAAACAAACGAGTAGTGGTGCAACATACTTCAAATACAGATCGTACCATTCTGTAGCGTTAATGGCACGTTGCAATGCTGATGGATGACTTACTACGACTGGGAGAATTATGTTGGAAGGTATACCAACGGTGGAATATTTCGCGCTTTGGCAGTCAAAACATTGGATAAGGCATGCAGGGCTTGATATTTCATTTGCATAGGTATTAGTGCGCGATTACTTTCTGGCACCTTCATCTTTTAAGGTAAACATTTGTCGAACAGTTAGGCTTTTAGATACGTGACAACCGTTCGCGTCGCAGTAGCTGCCACCACCATGGAGTATGAAAAACTGCGTGCCTTCGTGCACCCCTCGCGATCCACACCTTCCGCCGACACTGAACTTGTGTCGTGAACGAAACCAAACAGCGGCCCCCCTAGCGTCGCAGACGGCAGATGGAAGAATAACAGTGTTCGCGTGTGCCCTCCTGCTCATGACAGATGTGTGCTGTCAACTCCCGTCTAGCTGCGCAGAGGACAACGGAACACTACGCCCACGCTGATACGTGACTCAGGCGACACTTCTACAACAGCGCGAAATGAAAGATGGAAACCTTGAAGCAATGGTTCCCCATGAAAGAAGTCTTATTCTTCTAATACAGAAGTTTTTCGCTATACAGGGTGTTACAAAAAGGTACGGCCAAACTTTCAGGAAACATTCCTCACACACAAATAAAGAAGAGATGTTATGTGGACATGTGTCCGGAAGCGCTTAATTTCCATGTTAGAGCTCATTTTAGTTTCGTCAGTATGTACTGTACTTCCTCGATTCACCGCCAGTTGGCCCAATTGAAGGAAGGTAATGTTGACTTCGGTGCGTGTGTTGCCATGCGACTCATTGCTCTACAGTACTAGCATCAAGCACGTCACTACGTAGCATCAACAGGTTAGTGTTCATCACGAACGTGGTTTTGCAGTCAGTGCAATGTTTACAAATACGGAGTTGGCAGATGGCCATTTTATGTATGGATTAGCACGGGGCAATAGCCGTGGCGCGGTACGTTTGTATCGAGACAGATTTCCAGAACGAAGGTGTCCCGACAGGAAGACGTTCGAAGCAATTGATCGGCGTCTTAGGGAGCACGGAAGATTCCAGCCTATGACTCGCGACTGGGGAAGACCTAGAACGACGAGGACACCTGCAATGGACGAGGCAATTCTTCGTGCAGTTGACGATAACCCTAATGTCAGCGTCAGAGAAGTTGCTGCTGTACAAGGTAACGTTGACCACGTCACTGTATGGAGAGTGCTACGGGGAACCAATTGTTTCCGTACCATGTACAGCGTGTGCAGGCACTATCAGCAGCAGCTGATTGGCCTCCACGGGTACACTTCTGCGAATGGTTCATCCCACAATGTGTCAATCCTCATTTCAGTGCAAATGTTCTCTTTACGGATGAGGCTTCATTCCAACGTGATCAAATTGTAAATTTTCACAATCAGCATGTGTTGGCTGAATAGAAGCTGCACGCAACTGTGCAATCACGTCATCAACACAGATTTTCTGTGAACGTTTGGGCAGGCATTGTTGGTGATGTCTTGATTGGCCCCACGTTCTTCCACCTACGCTCAATGGAGCACGTTATCATGATTTCATACGGGATACTCTACCTGTGCTGCTAGAACATGTGCCTTTACAAGTACGACACAACATGTGGTTCATGCACGATAGAGCTCCTGCACATTTCAGTCGAAGTGTTCGTACGCTTCTCAACAACAGATTCGGTGACCGATGGATTGGTAGAGGCGGACCAATTCCATGGCCTCCACGCTCTTCTGACTTCAACCTTCTTTAATTTCATTTATGGGGGCATTTGAAAGCTCTTGTCTACGCAACCCCGGTACCAAATGTAGAGACTCTTCGTGTTCGTATTGTGGACGGCTGTGATACAATACGCCATTCTCCAGGGCTGCATCAGCGCATCAGGGATTCCAAGCGACGGACGGTGGACGCATGTATCCTCGCTAACGGAGGACATTTTGAACATTTCCTGTAACAAAGTGTTTGAAGTCACGCTGGTACGTTCTGTTGCTGTGTGTTTCCATTCCATGATTAATGTGATTTGAAGAGAAGTAATAAAATGAGCTCTAACATGGAAAGTAAGCGTTTCCGGACACATGTCCACATAACATCTCTCCTTTATTTGTGTGTGAGGAATGTTTCCTGAAAGTTTGGCCGTACATTTTTGTAACACCCTGTATATCATCTTAACCCTTAGCGCTCGACCAGCGGGGCACCTCAGACAGCTTAAATATCACAAGGTACTTCAATTCGCTATAACTCGTATGTGGGGGCTTTCACCGTCGTATTTCTTGAACTGAAATGTTGTGACATCTGTTGGCAAGTGATATAACTATGAGGAAACGCACTTGTCGAACGGATACCGCTGTTGTTTGGAGCAATTCCTAAAGCACCAACTCATTTGTGACTATAATCATAAAATAAAGGGTGGAGTGGATATATGCGACCAGTATCGTGTATTCTCAGCTTCATCAGGAAATCAAAAAAATGGTGGTGTAAGATGTTTTTTATGGCTGTTGGAGGTTGCAGTAGTCAAACAGCTTCATTATGTACAATCTGGATGCTACTTGCAACCAGAAACCCAAGCTGAGCCACAGGAGACAGAGAGTGGCACTTATGGAAGCTCTTGTTGGAAATGTAAGGATCAGAAACGGAAGAAAGAGGGGAAGACCACCTACCATCGACAGTGAGGAGTGACTGTCAAAGTAGCGACATTTCATGTACTGAAAAGAGTGACAGTAAGGATTCTGCTGTTTACAGTAACAGGAAAGTAAAAGATGACAGAAGGGAACTATTTACTACTCCAACACATGTTCCAGAAAACCTGGACTCCACCTAGGTGAACGCTTCGAAAAGTACCACACCTTGAAGAAATGCAGGGCCTAAAAGTGACGAAGTACGTGAAATGAAAGACCAAAAAATGACATTTTGAGTGTTATAATGTACGTGCAATTTATTTTATTGTTTACTTTATAATTAGCCTTGGCATAGTATCATTATTATGTAATGGAAGTTATTTTCAGTGTAAATATTGCTCAAATATGTGTGAAAGCTTATGAGACTGAACTGCTAAGGTCACCGGTCCCTAAGCTTACACACTACTTAACCTAAATTATACTAATGACAAACACACACACCTATGCCCGAGGGAGGACTCGAACCTCCGCCGGGATCAGCCGCCCAGTCCATGACTGCAGCGCCCTGGACCGCTCGGCTAATCCGCGCGGCTGCAAATATTATGAGTGCAGTGGCAATGAGAGTTGAAAAAAAAGTCGAGTGGAATAAGTTAACTATATAGTTAGTGTAATGTTTTAAACTAAATAAACGAGAGCAGTATTTTGTGGGAGTGCAATACTTACACGGACTCGCAAAACGTATCCACCATTTTTAGTGTCTCATTTTCTAATCTAATTTCCTCAGGGTAGCATAATTTGAAGCGACTACATTCCTTTGCGCTTGTTCTACTTTTGTTGATATTCATCTTATATCCTCCTTAAACACACTATCAATTCTGTTCAACTGCTCTTCCGAAGTCCTTTACTCTCTCTGAAAGTATGACATCGACAAACTTCAAAGTTTTTCATTCTTGTCCCTGAACTTAAATTCCCTCTCCAAATTTCTCCTTGGTTTCTTTTACTGCTTGCTCAGCATACAGATTGTGTAACATTGTGAATAGGTCACAATAATGCGTCGCTGCCTTCTCTAGCATTGCTTCCATCTTGTTTTTAGACTATTTGATCTGCAGTCTGGTTTCTGTGCAGGTTTTAGATGACCTTTTGCTGCTGTATTTTACCACTGCTACCTTCAGGGGTTCTTAGAGTGTATTTCACTGTTAAACCTTTCTCCAAATTTAGAAATCCTATAAATGATGCTTAGTCTTTCTTTAACCTGCCTGCTACAAATAAGATAGGGTAGCATTGCCTCGCGTGTTTCTGAGTTTCTGTAGGACCCAAAATACTCTTTCCAGAGGTCGGTTTCTGTCAGTTTCTCCATTCTTCAGTAAATAATTTGCGACAATAATTTATACCCGTGATTTACGTAACTGATGGTTCTGTAATAGTCACACCTGTTACAATTTCCCTTCTTTGGAACTGGAATTATTAGTCTTCTTTAACTCTGAGGGTATTTCGCCTGTCTCATTATCCTGCAGCCTAGTGCAAGAGTTTTGTCATGATTGGCTTACAATAAATCTGAGGGCCCTTGTCTGGACTTAGAATTATGCACTGCACATTAAACTGCGCTACAGTGTAAAACGTTTATTTATCGTAATAAAGAGCCGTAATTAAGACAGTTTGTACCGGATATAAGGGTCGATTTTTTAAAGCTAAACAAACTTATCGCAAGCGGTCTAAGGCGCTGCAGTCATGGACTGTGCGGCTGGTCCCGGCGGAGGTTCGAGTCCTCCCTCGGGCATGGGTGCGTGTGTTTGTCCTTTGGATAATTTAGGTTAAGTAGTGTGTAAGCTTAGGGACTGATGACCGTAGCAGTTAAGTCCCATACGATTTCACACACATTTGAACATTTATGAACATAAACGTATTGTATGGCTCTGAGCACTATGGGACTTAACATCTGAGGTCATCAGTCCCCTAGAACTTAGAACTACTTAAGCCCAACTAACCTAAGGACATCACACACATCCATGCCCGAGGCAGGATTCGAACCTGCGACCGTAGTGGTTGCGCAGTTCCAGACAGAAGCGCCTAGAACGGCTCGGCCACACCGGCCGGCCGTATTGTATGCTAAGGAAGCAATTCGTTGTATACGTTTTCTGGAGGGACAAATAGGGGAAAGTGGGATTAGACTGGAAATTGGGTGAAACTAGGTACCACATTTCTGATGTCACTATTTATGCTCTCTGGTGGAGAAATATAGAATTACACTCCACTAGTCAATAACAAAGAGCGATCGTATTGGCTTGTTATTGTTCAGTTCATAGCGTCTGTGAAGGTAAGTTGTTCTACGGTATCAACTGATTAATCTGCTTTTGTTTTTAAACTGCGATTATTTCATAGTCATTATACTTACAATAACTCTATTTAGCCATGAAAGTCAGATGACTAGTAAACATTTATACACTATCAAACAACAGAGATTTGCAGAATGAGATTTTCACTCTGCAGCGGAGTGTGCCTGATGTGAAATTTCCTGGCAGATTAAAACTGTGTGCCGGACCGAGACTCGAACTCGGGACCTTTGCCTTTCGCGGGCAAGTGCTCTACCAACTGAGCTACCCAAGCACGACTCACGCCCCGTCCTCACAGCTTTCAACAGACATTTGGCTCAACAATAGTGTGCTTTTGTTTCGTTACCATAGCCTCTGAACTCGGGATAAGACCAGGACTCTGAGTGCAGACAAGACCGGGCAGTGCTCCACAATATAATATTGCACTACAAACTTGTGCTTCTCGACAGATGCAAACAAACTTTTGCGTTCTGGTTTCGAAAGTTTATTGAGTTTTCTATGCTATCTACAGATAAACCAGATCTCTTGATTTAGGACGAGTATGCCACACATACGAAGAAACTTAATCTGATCAACTTTGCCCGAAACAATGTTATTTTATTGTGCTTGCCACAACGTTGTTCCCCCCACAAAGTGCAGTCGCTGAACGTGATCTTAATGACTCCTTTGAGCACCAACAAGATGTTCATCAGTCGCTTGCGACGCATCCTGGAAGAGCTGTGAGCATTCATCGGGTAGCTTAATTGCTTAGAATGTAAAAAGGGTTCAAGACAACTGGAATTTTTCCACTCAACAGAAATATGTTTCCAGACCACTTGTTTGGTCCTTCAACAACAAGGAGATAGACCTGATCCTCCAGAGGTAACTACCATTCCAGAAGAGAGTCTATTTTTAGCAGAAAACCCTGCTCTAGAAGAGAACTCCAAGTGGAAACCTCAGTCTAGAGGAGGACCCAGCTTCAGCACAAAATCCTGCACCACAAACTAAGGGTAAACTTCAAAATATAGTTAAGCGCCAGTCTCTTTCAGAAACCAAAGTTTGAAAATACAAGCTCTTGGGAGTGAGATCTTGGCCACGTCGTCCGGGTTCGCTCTATCACTCAAAGACACAACGCCGCCAACTCGAGTGGCAAACAAGGAAACAGTAACAAACGGCAAAAGAAAAGGAAAAGCGGTCGTTTTAACATACTCGCCATATAAAACTGGAAAGGAATGTCAATTAAAACAAAAGAAAAAATACATGAGTAAATGATATCAAGGAAGAGAAAGTTTTCTTTGGAGGCAGAAAGACACACCTTAAGGTAAATCAGCAAAAAAGAGACGCGAGTAAAAAACCAACACGGAAAAGGAGTGTCATCAAAAAATTCTCAGTCTTTTGACAATGATGTTATGGACGAAGACGATAAAGTGCCAGTCAGATGTCAGCTGTTTGTATTGTGACGATCTATTTTCAAACTCAAAAGGAGAGGATTGGACTCAAGACGGAAAATATGTTTGCTGGGCCCACTAAAGCTGCAGCGGAAAAGATGAGGAGTGTTACTCAACACGTGAATTTTATGAATAATATTGTTAATAACTGTATATTGAGCAAGCAATAAAGGAAACAAAAGAATAGTTCGGAGTAGGTATTAAAATCCATGGAGAAGAAATAAAAACTTTTGAGGTTCGCCGATGACATTGTAATTCTGTCAGAGACAGCAAAGGACTTGGAAGAGCAGTTGAACGGAATGGACAGTGTCTTGAAAGGAGGGTATAAGATGAACATCAACAAAAGCAAGACGAGGATAATGGAATGTAGTCGAATTAAGTCGGGTGATGCTGAGGGAATTAGATTAGGAAATGAGACACTTAAAGTAGTAAAGGAATTTTGCTATTTGGGGAGCAAAATAACTGATGATGGTCGAAGTAGAGAGGACATAAAATGTAGACTGGCAATGGCAAGGAAAGCGTTTCTGAAGAAGAGAAATTTGTTAACATCGAATATAGATTTATATGTCAGGAAGTCTTTTCTGAAAGTATTTGCACGAAGTGTAGCCATGTATGGAAGTGAAACATAGACGGTAAATAGTTTAGACAAGAAGAGAATAGAAGCTTTGGGAATGTGGTGCTACAGAAGAATGCTGAAGATTAGATGGGTAGATCACATAACTAATGAGAAGGTATTGAACAGAACTGGGGAGAAGAGGAGCTTGTGGCACAACTTGACTAGAAGAAGGGATCGGTTGGTAGGACATTTTCTGAGACATCGAGGGATCACCAATTTAGTATTGGAGGGCAGCGTGGAGGGTAAAAATCGTAGACGGAGTCCAAGAGATGAATACACTAAGCAGATTCAGAAGGATGTAGGCTGCAGTAGGTACTGGGAGATGAAGAAGCTTACACAGGATACAGTAGCATGGAGAGCTGCATCAGACCAGTCTCAGGACTGAAGACCACAACAACAACAACATTGTTAATTAAATCGTATTTCAGTAAATATTTCTGCTGGTTTTGCACTGAAAATCTTGTTGTTCTTGTTCTGTATTGCCATAAAGTTAATAGTTGTACCCACTCATAACGCAGTAGTGAGCTAAGACCTGGTGGTTTGACTTTTTCTAAAATCTATGACTTTTCAGGAATAATATATATTGCACCGAATTAAACACTGAGTATTTTTAGTGAGTAAGACAATCTATAGATTATACAGTTTTGCTCCAAAGGTCCTTGGAGTATTAGCTTCCCGATCTTACCCCACTTTTCCCTCCTACATTGCACAAATGTAGACTGACTGTACTGGAAGTAATTTTGGTGTCACCGACTGAGGGGTAAAACCATATAGTAACTGACTTGCACGCAGTAAAACGGAGGCTCTACGGCGAGGCTATTCTGATGTACGTTTTCCAGGGTTTCTATAATTCCTTTAGGGAAAATACTGGAATGTTCCTTTTCAGAAGGACACAGTGATTATTCCCTACGCGCATTACTGAACGGCTAAAACGGTGCACTGTACACGCTAAGGAGGAGTTGTGCTACATAAACGGAAGTTGGTAGGCGTGTTTCTACATCTGAAAGATGATGTCTATTCAAATTTTGCGCTAGTCGCATAAATCAGCTTTACTTTAAATACACGGTGTGACGGTCGTGAGCGTTAGCTGCGTTTGAGATTGGACGTGGTGACTTGATGTTAGTCAAGAATGCCTTTAAGGCGACGAAAACGCCATTATCAAAACCTCACTGAGTGGTCGGCGCTGCAGTCAAGGACTGTGCGGCTGGTCCCGGCGGAGGTTGGAGTCCTCCCTCGGGCATGAGTGTGTGTGTGTGTGTGTGTGTGTGTGTGTGTGTGTGTGTGTGTGTGTGTGTGTGTGTGTGTGTGTGTGTGTTTGTCCTTAGGATAATTTAGGTTAAGTAGTGTGTAAGCTTAGGGACTGATGACCTTAGCAGTGAAGTCCCATAAGATTTCACAAACATTTGATTTTTTGATCATGGTCGTGTAATGGGGCTAAAAGACGCTTCCTTCTGCGATATTGCAGAAAGATTTGGCAGGAATGCAGCCACTGCACACGATTGCTGGCAGAGGTGGTCACGAGAATCTATTGTCGCAAGACGACCGGGCTCTGAACAATCACGTGGTATTACCGAGAGATATTACCATTGTGTTCGGCGTATAGCTATGGCGCACCCTAATGCATCTGCAGCAGCAATTTGGGCAATATTTGGCACCACAATGACTCAAAGAACGGTTACAAATCGGTTACTTCAAGGACAGCTCCGAGCCAGACACACTATAACGTCCACACCACTGACCCCCAAACCACTGTCATTTTTGATTTGAGTGGTATCAAGCGAGAGCTCACTGGAGAGCTGGATAGAGGGCTGTTGTGTTTTCTGATGAAAGTTGGTTCTGCCTCGGTGTGTTGGTGAGGAGGGCAGTTGAGGGGCTGCAACCAACCTGTGTGCTAGACACACTGGACCTACACCTGGAAATATGGTCTGGAGAGCGATTTTGTATAACAGCAGGAGCGCTCTCGTTGTTGTCCCACTCACCCTGACTGCAAAATTGTAAGTCAGGCTGGTGATTCGACCTGTTGCGCTGCCATTCATGAACAGCATTCCAGGGGGTGTTTTCCAACAGGATAATGCTCGCCCACACACCGCTGTTGTAGCCCAACATGCTGTTCACAGTGTCGACATGCTATTTTGACCTGCTCGATCACCAGATCCGTCTCCAATCGAGCAGATAAGGGACATCATCGGACGACAACGCCAGCGTCACCCGCTCACCAGCATAACCGTCATTGTATTGACCAACCAAGTTTAACAGGCACGGAACTAAATCCCACAAACTGAAATCCGGCACCTGTACAACACAATGCTTGCACGTTTAAACTCTTGCATTCAACATTCTGGCGGTTACACCGGTTATTAATGAAGCAGCATTTCAAGTATGCAATGGCTTATCTTGCGCTTTCATTAAACTGTGGTCTTGCTGTGTTAACCACTTACATATGTTGCCTAGACAAAAGTAATCCCGAAATTCATTACTCTACATAATTATTTTCTTTACGTTAGTGTATTACGCTATAATTAACTGTATATGAAACTGCCAAATGTTAATAAATAGCCGGCCGCGGTGACCGTGCGGTTCTAGGCGCTGCAGTCCGGAACCGCGGGACTGCTACGGTCGCAGGTTCGAATCCTGCCTCGGGCATGGATGTGTGTGATGTCCTTCGGTTAGTTAGGTTTAAGTAGTTCTAAGTTCTAGGGGACTGATGACCTAAGATGTTAAGTCCCATAGTGCTCAGAGCCATTTGAACCATTTTTTTGTTAATAAATAATATAATGGATACATCCATTTTTTGTTACATAACGGGATATGAGAGACAACGTATATTGTAAATTACAAGTGCAGAAAGAATATGTAATTTACGTTATACTGTAGAGAAGCAACGTCGAATGATCAAAACAGTAGAAGTCACATGTATTTAAAAAGTTTCGCTCTCAATGACGTGACGAGAAAATGGGCATGTCGTAACTATAAAAACAGTACAATGCGATGCATTAACTTTTAAAATGCTTTAGCTTGAAAGAGTCTGTCGTGTTCCAGAATTAAAACTACATTTTTTTTCCAAATAAAGAAAATAATTTACACTCACCCGGAAAAAAGCCAAGGAAAAGACGCTTAACGAGCAATGCAAGTTAAGGAACAGAAATTTCTTGGATATCTGCCGCCCAGTTACTGAAAACTTTCTTTAAAGATATTCCACAAGTTCACAGCTGTAGCTAGTTGCTTGTGAACTTACTTTTATAAGCAATCGACGATGCGTCCAAATTATGCTAGAGCCGCGATCAGTTCATGGTGGTTCAAATTTTATTCGTTAGAAGTTGTACCTTTACGCTCAAGTTCTACCTCTTACGCTTGACTTGAATGCCGCGTCCATTTCAACTATATTACACCTTTTATTAATTCCCAACAACTACTTTCAGCATTTATTTATAGTACGTGAGCTTCAAGATTCAAATATGAATCGAGCAAAGCAGTTCGATGAAACATTCAAAAATTCTCGAGAAAATCGACTTTGAGCTTTTTCGAACGACCTTAACATTCTAAGGTAAAGCAGTTTATTCGACAGGCAGCGTGGCTCTGTAGTAGGATGTTGGCCTGCCACGTACGGGGCCAGTGTTCGAATCGCTACAAGAAGCAAACTTTCTAAACACAGGCGTACGTTCTATGACATTTCCTTGAAGCTTAAAATACATAAATATGTAAAACACCAATAGCTCTCGAAACTGGTAATCGCTGGATGGCTCGTTCGACGCTCATTTTCTTCATTTTTTTGTTTTTTTGTTCAGTTAGAATACCTACGCCGTTTAAATATAAAATTAATATACAGAGTGAGTCACCTAAAGTTACCGCTGGATGTATTTCGTAAACCACATCAAATACTGACGAACCGATTCCACAGACCGAACGTGAGGAGAGGGGCTAGTGTAATTGTTTAATACAAACCATACAAAAATGCACGGAAGTATGTTTTTTAACACAAACCTACGTTTTTTTAAATGGAACCACGTTAGTTTTGTTAGCGCATCTGACCATATAAACAAATACGTAATCAATACCGTTTGTTGCATTGTAAAATGTTAATTATATCAGGAGATATTGTAACCTAAAGTTGGCGCTTCAAACCTCCGACGTTCAGTTGCGTGTTGTAACAAACACGGGCCACGGTCGGCGAGCAACATCTGCAGGGACATGTTTACGATGACGACCGTGTTTACGAGTGTGGCTGTAGTGCACTGCTGTGGTTTCGTCTAGCTGTCGCAGTGTCCGCATGTAGCGCTTGCTGCTATTGTTATTCTTCATTCGTCTCCGCACGCAGACCAACTGTAGTACACCTTGTAACCAGACGTCTGTGATAGTGTAGTGTTGTAGGAACTGTGACCATGGAGTATTCGAACTCTGAAAAGGCGGAGATGATACTCATCTATGGCGAGTGTCGACGAAATGCATCTGAAGCCTGCAGTGTGTATGCAGAACGGTACCCGGACAGAGAGCATCCAACGTGCCGCACATTGCAAAACATCTACCGCCAACTGTATGCAACAGGTATGGTCGTAGCACGCAAACGGGTCCGTAACAGGCCCGTCACAGGAGAAGCGGGTGCAGTTGGTGTGTTAGCTGCTGTTGCCATGAACCCACACATGAGTACACGGGACATTGCGAGAGCCGGTGGACTGAGTCAAAGTAGTGTCATGCGCATACTGCATCGTCACCGCTTTCACCCGTTTCACGTGTCGCTACATCAGCAATTACATGGTGATGACTTTAATCATCGAGTGCAATTCTGTCAATGAGCATTAACAGAGAATGCGTTGCAGTTCTACCTGTTTACCGATGAAGCGGGTTTCACAAACCACGGGGCAGTGAATCTACGGAACATGCATTACTGGTCCGTGGACAATCCTCGCTGGCTCAGACAGGTAGAGCGACAGCGACCGTGGACTGTAAATGTATGGTGCGGAATCATTGGCGACCACCTCATTGGTCCTCACTTCATTGCAGGGGCCCAAACAGCTGCAACATACATCGCGTTTCTACAGAATGATTTGCCAACGTTGCTCGAAAATGTCCCACTGGAAACGCGTCGACGTATGTGGTATCAGCATGACGGTGCACCTGCACATTCCGCAATTAACACTAGGCTGACCCTTGACAGGACGTTCGACGGGCGTTTCATAGGACGTGGAGGCCGCATAAATTGGCCAGCCCGTTCTACTGATCTTACACCTCTGGACTTCTTTCTGTGGGGTATGTTAAAGGAGAATGTGTACCGTGATGTGCCTACAACTCCAGAGGATATGAAACAACGTATTGTGGCAGCCTGCGGCGACATTACACCAGGTGTACTGCGGCGTGTACGACATTCATTACGCCAGAGATGGCAATTGTGTGCAGCAAATGATGGCCACCACATTGAACATCTATTGGCCTGACATGTCGGGACACACTCTATTCCACTCCGTAATTGAAAACGGAAACCACGTGTGTACGTGTACCTCACCCCTCATGGTAATGTACATGTGCGTCAGTGAAAAAGACCAATAAAAAGGTTTTAGCGTGTGGACGTAATGTGCTGTTCCAGTCTCTTCTGTACCTAAGGCCCATCACCGTTCCCTTTGGATCCCTACGTAATTCGGTGCTCTCCCATACACACGATCGAACAGCGGAGGAGTGGTACTCAAGCGTCAACTTTGGGTTACAATATCTCCGGATGTAGTTAACATTTTACAATCCAACAAACGGCACTGATTACGTATTTGTTTATATGTTCAGATGTGCTAACAAAACCAACGGGGTTTCATTTAAAAAAAACGTAGGTTTGTGTTAAAAAACATACTTCCGTGGATTTTTTTATGGTTTGTATTAACCAATTACACTAGCCCCTCTCATCACGTTCGGTCTGTGGAATCGATTCGTCAGTATTTGATGTGGTTTACGAAATACATCCAGCGGTAGGTAATGTTAGGTGACTCACCCAGTATATGCTAATTAACATATATCTAATTGTAATTATTATGAAAAAATGCACATCACCTTATTTCCCATTACATATCACACACAAAATCATGCGTTCATTGCAGATATAAATTTTTAATTACCGATCTTTTATGAAAGATTGTTAAGTAAGTTGTTCGAATTAAAAAACTTACAAACTAATTTTTTTTCATCATTCTTTTACGTTTCATGGAAATACTTGCGCTACAGAACACATTTTCTGTTTGAAAATTGACCATAGCTTGGAATAAAAAAAACGAGGCGCATGTGACAGGCGAGCATTCCATCACACAGCCCATCGAAAATAATGACTCTGCTGTATGCTATTAAAGACGCTCGGAAACTCCAAAGAAAACTGCTTTCTCCATTTCATAGACTGGCGCAAAAAAAAAAAAAAAAAAACGGAACCCAAAAATTAATTACTGTACAGTAATGAAATTTCCTGGAATACGTTTGTCTAGGTAACATATTTAAGTGGTTAACACTGCGAGATCATTGGTTAACGTCAGCGCGAGGAAAGCCATTGCAAATGTAAAATGCTGCTACATTAATAACTAGTGCAATCGCCAGAATGTTGAATGCAATCATGCGAAGGTGTATGCATTGTGCTCCACAAGTGCCGGGAGTCGCTTTTTGGGATGGAGTTCCACGACTGTTGCGCTTGGACGGTCAATACAGGGACGGTTAAAACTGGTTAAGGATGATGGTGGAGTTGTCATCCGATGATGCCCCATCTGTGCTCGATTGGAGACATATTTGGTGATCGAGCAGGCCAAGGCAACATGTCGGCACTCTGCAGAGCATGTTGGGTTACAACAGCGGTATGTGGGCGAGCGTTATCCAAACGCTGTTCATGAAAGGCAGCAAAACAGATAGAAACACAAGACTGATGTACAAGCAGAGTGCTCTTGCTGTTATACGAAATCACACCCTAGAACATAACGCCATGTGTAGGTCCAGTGAGTCTAGCACACAGACAGGTTGGTTGAAGGCCTCCTTATAACCAACACACGGCCATCACTCGCACTGAGACAGAACCAGCTTTCATCGGCAAACACAACTCTTCTCTCCAATGAGCTCTCGCTTGATACCACAGAAGCAGCTAATGGCGGCGGTTTGGTGGGTCAGTGATGTGCACGTTACCGAGCGTCAGGTTCGGAGTTGTCCTTGAAGTAATCGATTTATAGCAGTTCGTTGTGTCCCTGTGGTACCAAATGCTGCTCAAATTGCTGCTGCAAATGCAGTACGGTGTGCCAGAGCCATATGCCGAACACCATAGTAATACCTCTCGGTAGTACCACGTGGCCGCTCAACTGTACACGGGCTCGTTCACTACCTATTTTCCTCGTGGCTCATCTGCAAAGGGTGTTAGTAGTGAACGGTTGCATTTGCGTCCCTAATACTGAGTCATATACTGGCAAGCCTTTGAACAGCAGTGAACTGAATACACAATTGTCCATACCACAACCTTGCGCAAAATGAGGTACACTATACAAGTTCAGATTGAAACTTATTTATTAAAAAAAACACTATTGATTGGCGACTCTATGGAGTCAGTTATTGTGATCCCTTCTCAGTTTTGGTTATTCATAACTTGATACCAGTGTCTGAGTTAAGCCGGCCGCGGTGGTCTAGCGGTTCTAGGCGCTCAGTCCGGAGCCGCGCGGCCGCTACGGTCGCGGGTTTGAATCCTGCCTCGGGCATGGATGTCTGTGATGTCCTTAGGTTAGTTAGGTTAAAGTAGTTCTAAGTTCTAGGGGACTGATGACCACAGATGTTAAGTCCCATAGTGCTCAGAGCCGTTTGAATTTGTCTGAGTTTAATTTGTACACCACAGCACTGAAGATGATCACTATGTGGTCGAAAATCGATTCTGCTATCAATAAAACATCAATATTACGGCCAACGCTGACCTTCCTTTTAATTAAAAAAAAACACTTCTAGCTTTGTGGCCACGAACATTAAAGTTCACAAATCCGATCTGGATAAATAATAATCGTTGCAATTCGTACACATGGTTTATCGTCTCACACCTACACACTTTCACGTTGTTCCTTCACAGTCTATTCGCATACACTGGCGTCCATGCTTACACTCGCGGCACTTTGCCGCTCCGAACTTACCACCACAACGGACAACGACCAAAGACCTCCTTTTCCCGCTCATATCCCCAATTCTGAGTCGGGTCACGTGACACTACATTAATCAAAATAATTCCTAAAGATGGCCACAACTCGTTTACAATTTTTATAAGGTTTAAATACTTAAACCTAAATACATTATATAATTTTACACACTTTTATCACCACATAATTGCATAATTCGTTGCAACAAAAAAAACACTATGCAACGAAACTACGACGCTCATCAAAACACAAAACAAGTATTTTCTTGTCCATTTTGCATTACACTATTTTCACTCTGTGTTAATACATAATTTTATTCTTAAGCACAGAAAATTAAAATCAGAACTAATTTATGACACGCTATCAGATTTACATAATTAGGAATAACTCCATGTTTTGGCACAGTTTCACCCTGTCCCTTCATTTAATGACTCTTTGCACGAAATACACTCCTGGAAATTGAAATAAGAACACCGTGAATTCATTGTCCCAGGAAGGGGAAACTTTATTGACACATTCCTGGGGTCAGATACATCACATGATCACACTGACAGAACCACAGGCACATAGACACAGGCAACAGAGCTTGCACAATGTCGGCACTAGTACAGTGTATATCCACCTTTCGCAGCAATGCAGGCTGCTATTCTCCCATGGAGACGATCGTAGAGATGCTGGATGTAGTCCTGTGGAACGGCTTGCCATGCCATTTCCACCTGGCGCCTCAGTTGGACCAGCGCTCGTGCTGGACGTGCAGACCGCGTGAGACGACGCTTCATCCAGTCCCAAACATGCTCAATGGGGGACAGATCCGGAGATCTTGCTGGCCAGGGTAGTTGACTTACACCTTCTAGAGCACGTTGGGTGGCACGGGATACATGCGGACGTGCATTGTCCTGTTGGAACAGCAAGTTCCCTTGCCGGTCTAGGAATGGTAGAACGATGGGTTCGATGACGGTTTGGATGTACCGTGCACTATTCAGTGTCCCCTCGACGATCACCAGTGGTGTACGGCCAGTGTAGGAGATCGCTCCCCACACCATGATGCCGGGTGTTGGCCCTGTGTGCCTCGGCGTATGCAATCCTGATTGTGGCGCTCACCTGCACGGCGCCAAACACGCATACGACCATCATTGGCACCAAGGCAGAAGCGACTCTCATCGCTGAAGACGACACGTCTCCATTAGTCCCTCCATTCGCGCCTGTCGCGACACCACTGGAGGCGGGCTGCACGATGTTGGGGCGTGAGTGGAAGACGGCCTAACGGTGTGCGGGACCGTAGCCTAGCTTCATGGAGACGGTTGCGAATGGTCCTCGCCGATACCCCAGGAGCAACAGTGTCCCTAATTTGCTGGGAAGTGGCGGTGCGGTCCCCTACGGCACTGGGTAGGATCCTACGGTCTTGGCGTGCATCCGTGCGTCGCTGCGGTCCGGTCCCAGGTCGACGGGCACGTGCACCTTCCGCCGACCACTGGCGACAACATCGATGTACTGTGGAGACCTCACGCCCCACGTGTTGAGCAATTCGGCGGTACGTCCACCCGGCCTCCCGCATGCCCACTATACGCCCTCGCTCAAAGTCCGTCAACTGCACATACGGTTCACATCCACGCTGCCGCGGCATGCTACCAGTGTTAAAGACTGCGATGGAGCTCCGTATGCCACGGCAAACTGGGTGACACTGACGGCGCCGGTGCACAAATGCTGCGCAGCTAGCGCCATTCGACGGCCAACACCGCGGTTCCTGGTGTGTCCGCTGTGCCGTGCGTGTGATCATTGCTTGTACAGCCCTCTCGCAGTGTCCGGAGCAAGTATGGTGGGTCTGACACACCGGTGTCAATGTGTTCTTTTTTCCATTTCCAGGAGTGTATGAGACATACAAATACTGGCACTACAAAGATCGAAACTGAATGGTGTCTTCATAATGAAATAACGACTTACTTCGCAGTTGTTCTAAACATCTTTATAACTTAATTCTACTATGAAACATTTTTATTGCAGTACACCAGCCCAACATGTTATTTCTGCTGCTGTGCTTTAAATTATGAACTACTTGGAAGAGCTCCATATTATCCCCCGTTACCTTAGACGGCCCGGAGCCCGCCCTTCTAAGACCGTACATTCTCGTGACCACCTCTGTCAGCAATCGTTTACAGTGGCAACATTCCTGCCAAGTTTTTCTTCGGTATCGCAGAAGGGGCATTCAGTTTCTCATAGCTCTATTACAAGACTACGTTCAAACTCAGTGAGGTGTTGATAATGGCGTCTTTGTCGCCATAAATGCATTCTTGACTACCATCAGCTCACCACTTCCTAGCTCAAAGGTATCTACATCTACATCCATACTCCGCAAGCTCCCTGACGGTGTGTGGCGGAGGGTACCTTTACTACCTCTATCGGTTCTCCCTTCTATTCCAGTCTCGTATTGTTCGTGGAAATGAAGATTGTCGGTATGCCTCTGTGTGGGCTCTAATTCTCTGATTTTATCCTCTTGGTCTCTTCGCGAGATATACGTATGAGGGAGAAATATACTGCTTGACTCCTCGGTGAAGGCATGTTCTCGAAACTTCAACAAAAGCCCGTACAGAGCTACTGAGCGCCTCTCTTGCAGAGTCAACCACTGGAGTTCATCTATCATCTCCGTAACACTTTCGCGATTACTAAATGATCCTGTAACGAAGCGCGCTGCTCTCCGTTGGATCTTCTCTCAACCCTATCTGGTACGGATCCCACACCGGTGAGCAGTATTCAAGCAGTGGGCGAAAAAGTGGACTGTAACCTACTTCCTTTGTTTTCGGACTGCATTTCCTTAGGATTCTTCGAATGAATATCAGTCTGGCATCTGCTTTACCGACGATTAATTTTATATGGTCATTCCATTTTAAATCACTCCTAATGCCTACCCCCAGATAATTAATGGAATTAACTGCTTCCAGTTGCTGACCTGCTATATTGTAGCTAAATGATAAAGGATCTTTCTTTCTATGTATTCGCAGCACATTGCACTTGTCTGCATTGAGATTCAACTGCCATTCACTGCACCATGCGTCAATTCGTTGCAGATCCTCCTGCATTTCGGTACAATTTTCCATTGTTACAACGTCTCGATATACTACAGCATCATCCGCAAAAAGCCTCAGTGAACTTCCGATGTTATCCACAAGGTCATTTATATATATTGTGAATATCAACGGTCTTACGACACTCCCCTGCGGCGCACCTGAAATCACTCTTACTTCGGAACACTTCTCTCCATTGAGAATGACATGTTGCGTTCTGTTATCTAGGAACTCTTCAATCCAATCACACAATTGGTCTGATAGTCCATATGCTGTTACTTTGTTCATTAAACGACTGTGGCGAACTGTATCAAACGCCTTGCGGAAGTCAAGAAAAACGGCATCTACCTGGGAACCCGTGTCTAACACTCACGATCGTTACGGCCTGTATTTCAAGCATATCTGATTCGTATTCTCGAAGAGCCGCTACTGGCCAGTGTGGCTGAGCGGTTCTAGGCGCTTCAGTCTGGAACCGCGCGACCGCTACGTTCGCAGGTTCGAATG
Organism: Schistocerca americana; assembly: GCF_021461395.2. Lineage (NCBI taxonomy): Eukaryota > Metazoa > Arthropoda > Insecta > Orthoptera > Acrididae > Schistocerca > Schistocerca americana. Next base: position 238,579,879 of record NC_060125.1, on the reverse strand, counting down.
CTGCCTCGGGCATGGATGTGTGTGATGTCCTTAGGTTAGTTAGGTTTAAGTAGTTCTAAGTTCTAGGGGACTGATGACCTTGCATGTTAAGTCCCATAGTGCTCAGAGCCATTTGAACCATTTTTTTTTCTTCAGATGTAGAAACCGCCCTACCAATTTTCTTTTATTTCGCACAACTACCTCTTGATGTTGCAATATTTTCCGTCATAGTATTTGAATTCTGAACTTCACGTACCACAAATAGAAAAAAAATATACATAATCCCATTTCCAGGTTGTCTCTTTGTCAGAATTTGTCTCTCCGTCAATGGACTCTTCAGATCCTCTTATAATTCCTGGACTGTTTCAGAATACACAGAGATTTTTCTCCAGTACATTCAATTTACCTCACTAGTATCGAAGCTATAGCTCACAGTCGTGAAGGTTGACAAAAAGATGTATAGTCATACCGTCGCTTTAGCGTTGTAAAGGCTGAGACGGAACGCTTTTGGATATGCAATAAAGCGACGGAGGCGCAGCGACGTTTTACTGGTGGAAGCAGGTAGGTGGGTGGGGCGGAGCGCAGTCAGTGCGCCGTGGCTTTACTGCCCGCGCGCGCGCATGCAGATGCGGCAGTAAAACTTTGCGGCCACCGTAATGGCCGGCTTTTACGGCCGCGACCGCAGCCGCCGCCGCCTAATGCACTCGCGACGTCATAGTGGGCGCCGCTGCTTACCGCCTCTGTACGCCGTGGCCGGCCAGCCCTGCCCTTCTTTCCCCGTGGCGGAAGGAAACAAGGCTCTGCTACTGTGCACGCTTCCCCCTCCACCGTTGCTGCTGTCACGTCTCGGCGCGTATTCAAAACGCTTTTCGTGTAACTCAGGGCCGGCCACGGCCTGCAGCGCGTGTAGGCAGCGGGCGTGCCAAAACCCGTAGTGTGACCCGGCTTTGCTCGGTCTTTCTACATTTACATCTACATCCATACTCCGCAAGCCACCTGGCGGTGTGTGGCGGACGGTACCTTGAGTACCTCTATCGGTTCTTCCTTCTACTCCAGTCTCGTATTGCTCGTGGAAAGAAGGATTGTCGGTATGCCTGTGTGTGGGCTCTAATCTCTCTGATTTTATCCTCACGGTCTCTTCGCGAGATATACGTAGGAGGGAGCAATATATTGCTTGACTCTTCGATGAAGGTATGTTCTCGAAACTTCAACTAAAGCCCGTACCGAGCTACTGAGCGTCTCTCTTGCAGAGTCTTCCACTGGAGTTTATCTATCATCTCCGTAACACTTTCGCGATTACTAAATGATCCTGTAACGAAGCGCGCTGCTCTCCGCTCGATCCTCTCTATCTCCTCCATCAACCTATCTGAAATACCCGAAACAGCGCGACATTCCATTTTGGATTGCGGTGCGGTATTTTGCTGTCGGTATAACTCTATGGGTTCGGCAGAATCTTGGTGTCAGCTCTGTTTACCCTTCACTACTTCTTCGTGGTATGAGGGACGTTCACAGTTTCAGTGGTTGTTTGCAAAAAAAGGGGCGATCTATCGACAAAATCCTTCAAAATGAATGGGAATCACAGAAGAGACGCGTGAGAATTCTCAGTTCGCAGATGATGCAGTTGTCTATACCAAAGTAGCAACGCCAGGAGATAGTAAGAATTTGCAGAACGACCTGTATAGAACTGATAAATGGTGCAGGCTCTGGCAGTTGATCCTGAACGTAAATAAATGTAACATATTGCGCATACGTAGGAAAAGAAAGCCACTACTGTACAGCTACACTATCGATGACAAACAGCTGGAGACAGCGTCTGCCGTAAAATACTAGGCGTAACTATCCAGAGCTACCTTGAGTGTAATGACCACATAAAACCGATAGTGGGAAAAGCAGATACCAGACTCAAATTAATCGGAAGAATCTCAAGAAAATGTAACTCATCCATGAAAGAAGTGGCTTATAAGGCGTTTGTTCGCCCGATTCTTGAGTACTGTTCATCTATTTGGGATCCCTATCTGGTAAGACTGACAGAGGATATACAGGGTGTTACAAAAAGGTATGGACAAAGTTTCAGGAAACATTCCTCACACACAAAGAAAGAAAATATGTTATGCGGACATATGTCCGGAAACGCTTACTTTCCATGTTAGAGCTCATTTTATTACTTCTCTTCAAATCACATTAATCATGGAGTGGAAACACACAGCAACAGAACGTACAAGCGTGACTTCAAACACTTTGTTACAGGAAATGTTGAAAATGCCCTCCGTTAGCGAAGATACATGCATCCACCCTCCGTCGCACGGAATCCCTGATGCGCTGATGCAACCTGGAGAATGGCGTATTGTATCACAGCCGTCCACAATACGAGCACGAAGAGTCCCTACACTTGGTACCGGGGTTGCGTAGACAAGAGATTTCAAATGCCCCCATAAATGAAAGTCAAGAGGGTTGAGGTCAGGAGAGCATGGAGGCCATGGAATTGGTTCGGCTCTACCAATCCGTCGGTCACCGAATCTGTTGTTGAGAAGCGTACGAACATTTGGACTGAAATGTGCAGGAGCTCCATTGTGCATGAACCACATCTTGTGTCGTACTAGTAAAGGCACATGTTCTAGCAGCAAAGGTAGAGTATCCCGTATGAAATCATGATAACGTGCTCCATTGAGCGTAGGTGGAAGAACATGGGGCCCAATCAAGACATCACCAACAATGCCTGCCCAAACGTTCACAGAAAATCTGTGTTGATGACGTGATTGCACAATGGCGTGCGGATTCTCGTCAGCCCACGCATGTTGATTGTGAAAATTTACAACTGGATCACGTTGGAATGATGCCTCATCCGTAAAGAGAGCATTTGCACTGAAATGAGGATTGACACATTGTTGGATGAACCATTCGCAGAAGTGTACCCGTGGAGGCCAATCAGCTGCTGATAGTGCCTGCACACGCTGTACATGGTACGGACACAACTGATTCTCCCGTAGCACTCTCCATACAGTGACGTGGTCAACGTTACCTTGTACAGCAGCAACTTCTCTGACGCTGACATCAGGGTTATCGTCAACTACACGAAGAATTGCCTCGTCCATTGCAGATGTCCTCGTCGTTCTAGGTCTTCCCCAGCCGCGAGTCATAGGCTGGAATCTTCCGTGCTCCCTAAGACGCCGATCAATTGCTTCTAACGTCTTCCTGTCGGGACACCTTCGTTCTGGAAATCTGTCTCGATACAAAGGTACCGCGTCACGGCTATCGCCCCGTGCTAATCCATACATCAAATGGGCATCTGCCAACTCCGCATTTGTAAACATTGCACTGACTGCAAAACCACGTTCGTGATGAACACTATCCTGTTGATGCTACGTACTGATGTGCTTGATGCTAGTACTGTAGAGCAGTGAGTCGCATGTCAACACAAGCACCGAAGTCAACATTATCTTCCTTCAATTGGGCCAACTGACGGTGAATCGAGGAAGTACAGTACATACTGACGAAACTAACATGAGCCCTAACATGGAAATTAAGCGTTTCCAAACACATGTCCACATAACATCTTTTCTTTATTTGTGTGTGAGGAATGTTTCCTGAAAGTTTGGCCGTACCTTTTTGCAACACCCTGTAGAGAAGATCCAACGAAGAGCGGCCGTTTCGTCACGGGATCTTCTAGCTGGCGAGAGAGCTTTACGGAGATGCTAAACCAACTCCACTAACAGACGTTACAAGGGGGGTGTTGTGCGTCACGGAGAGATTTACTATTGAAATTTCGGGCCAGTACTTTTCAGGAGGAGTCGGATAACATATTACTTCCTCCCACATACATCTCGCGTATCACTAGGAGAAAATTCGAGAAGTTAGAGCCAATACAGAGGCTCACCGACAATCATTCTTCCCACGCAGTATTCGCGAGTGGAACAGAGTTGGAGGGATCAATTAGTGATACCGAAAGTACCATACGCCACACACCATTAGGTGGTTTGCGGAGTATGATGTAGATGTAGAAGCGACAGGTACTGCTTATTTGCTACGAAACGACTTTGCAATACCAAGCAGAAAGAATTTAAAGATTTAGTTGACAATAGAAGAGCAAAACATCATAACGATCGACAAATGGAATTCATTGTTCTGTACAGCAAGGAGCACTTTGCGCTAAATTTGCAAGCATGAAGTACTTGAAGAAATTGTTGATACAAATAGTAAAACTCCTGATGTCACACCCACTATTCCATTGTCAATTGCAACAGTTTTCAATAGAAATGAACGATGAGTACGGAGACTTCATATATTACTGCAAAGTACATTGGTTAAGTCAAGGAGCACGTATGGAACGATTTTTCGATTTAAATTTAAATCTCGCTATTGTTGAATTTGTGACGGAAAAGGGAGTGCCGGAATGAAAATTAGAACATCCGGAATCAATTGCAGACGTCGTATTTTGAGTGGCTGCCCACAGTAAGAAACTGCAAAGTAATTTGATTGGTTGGTTTAAAAGGGGGGAAAGGGACCAAATTGCTTGGTCATCGGTCCTGCAAAGTGATTTCTTTCTGATTTGATGGAGATTCATTTAAAAAGAAAATCTGACAAAATCCAGTTCCCTTTGCCTACTGGCGTTAGAGAAAGGGCGAGATTTGAAGGATTGATTGTGGCCCTCCAAGAATCACAACGACAGTTTTATAAAGATTTTGAGGACACTCGGTCTTACATCTATTCTTGGGATGTTTTCCAGATCGTTTGCCGTTTAGGTTGATAGTGCTTTGTGCATGTGCAGATGTAACTGACTGGCAACAAGGTAATTCCAGTTTTAATTACAAATCTTTTCATGTTAGAACCGTCCAGAACGTGTACATTGTTTTTCTCAGGTAGATTTTCCAAGTCTCCATGAGATTGCAAATGTGCTACAATATTTCGATCGACATATTAGTGTGAAAGACCTTTTTTCAATTATGAAACTAAATAAGTCACAATTACGTGGCATCTCTAGTGCGAAAGTCTGTAAAATTGTCTGCATCTGTCCGTAGAACGTCAGTTTGTAAAATATAAAAATTATATTTTGTCTTCAGCGCGCCAAAAATAATTAATTAATACCGAAAACTTATTTTGTTTGTGCTACTTTGTAGAAAACTAACATTCTGAGCCCGTGGTTGTGTACAAAATACAGGTTGAGTCTCACAGAGAACATTACAGTAAGCAGTCACTTTTTATTTATTTAAATAGCGCCGTTACCGGTTTCGAACCGACAGGTTCTATTGCATGCCGGAGAGCCGGACAGGTGTATCATTTTTCGGAAGTTGGATGGGAAAGTTAGCATTCAATTAAGAAAGCTCAAATGGCTCTGAACACTATTGGACTTAACTTCTGAGGTCATCAGTCCCCTAGAACTTAGAATTACTTAAACCTAACGACATCACACACATCCATGCCCGAGACAGGATTCGATCCTGCGACCGTAGCGGTCGCGCGGTTCCGGACTGTAGCACCTAGAACCGCTCGGCCGGCTAAGAAAGCAATGTTGAGTGTTGTAAAAGACAGTGTAAATGTGTTAATATTTGAATAATAACCAAACAGGATACATCAATGAGATGTGTCGACTACTATCATTGTCAGTACTATAGATCTTGCCCTCTGTAGATACAGAGACTAACCTGGGCAGGTGGCATCCCGCAAAAAGCACAATCACAGGTTCGAAATGACAGCGTAGCAGCCTCCGCCGGAAAAGATCCCACGACCGACGAGCTGTCTTCTGCGCTGGGGACACAACTTTAGAAGACGACAAGCTGGTGGAAAGAACGGTCAGAGACTTATTCAATCTCCCCAGATCTCCCCAGCTTCCAGATCTGACTTCCAAAGGGACCCACAATTTATACCATCGACATGAAAACACTCGCTGCCTTCTTTGATACACGTTGGTCAGCCTCTCGTGACATTCACTGGTGTGAACTCCGAATTATACTTTTATGTGATAGTGTAGAATGCCACAGTTTAGAGAGCGCCGCTAAAAGAGTGCTAACGTAGGTTACGTCTCCACTGGGGCACATACGGTTTAGCACAGTAGCTGGCCAAAACGTTAAAATTCAGTGCCCTGTATGTCAGAACTGCGTAGACAGCAGCGGATTCCCTGCAACCGACTCACAGCTAGAGTGGAACTGCATTTTCATAAAAGCGACAGCCGCTCCGAGCGCGCCGCCTAGGTTGTATTTTTTACGGCTCCCCAAACTCCGGCAGACTTAGGAGGAACTTTCGGCGGCCGGCGAGGCGACAAAGGCGCCGGTGGCTTACGGAGCGCCTGCCAGGTCCGCGCGTGAGCGCCACTAGCTTCCCGGGGTGTTTCATATGTATGAAGTGAGCGAGCGCCCGCACACGCAAATATGGCAGCCAAGCTGCCACGCGGCGCGCAAACGATTGTTATTCATTGCCGCCGCGGCTCCTTCCTACACTCTTGGAGAGCTGCCTTTATCTACGGCAGTCACAGCTCCTGCAAAAGCTACGAGGGTGAGTCAAATGAAAACCGGAAATTTGTAACAACAAATCAAAATTTCGCGCTGTTATCCCGTAAGTTGGCAAGCGTCCTACAAACAGCGTGCAGAATGGCCTGTAGGTGGCGGCATAGTGCAGATGCACACATACCGTCGGAGTATTAGTGTAAGGGAAGGTGTCATCAGAAAATACACTCCTGGAAATTGAAATAAGAACACCGTGAATTCATTGTCCCAGGAAGGGTCCTGTGGAACGGCTTGCCATGCCATTTCCACCTGGCGCATCAGTTGGACCAGCGTTCGTGCTGGACGTGCAGACCGCGTGAGACGACGCTTCATCCAGTCCCAAACATGCTCAATGGGGGACAGATCCGGAGTTCTTGCTGGCCAGGGTAGTTGACTTACACCTTCTAGATCACGTTGGGTGGCACGGGATACATGCGGACGTGCATTGTCCTGTTGGAACAGCAAGTTCCCTTGCCGGTCTAGGAATGGTAGAACGATGGGTTCGATGACGGTTTGGATGTACCGTGCACTATTCAGTGTCCCCTCGACGATCACCAGTGGTGTACGGCCAGTGTAGGAGATCGCTCCCCACACCATGATGCCGGGTGTTGGCCCTGTGTGCCTCGGTCGTATGCAGTCCTGATTGTGGCGCTCACCTGCACGGCGCCAAACACGCATACGACCATCATTGGCACCAAGGCAGAAGCGACTCTCATCGCTGAAGACTACACGTCTCCATTCGTCCCTCCATTCACGCCTGTCGCGACACCACTGGAGGCGGGCTGCACGATGTTGGGGCGTGAGCGGAAGACGGCCTAACGGTGTGCGGGACCGTAGCCCAGCTTCATGGAGACGGTTGCGAATGGTCCTCGCCGATACCCCAGGAGCAACAGTGTCCCTAATTTGCTGGGAAGTGGCGGTGCGGTCCCCTACGGCACTGCGTAGGATCCTACGGTCTTGGCGTGCATCCGTGCGTCGCTGCGGTCCGGTCCCAGGTCGACGGGCACGTGCACCTTCCGCCGACCACTGGCGACAACATCGATGTACTGTGGAGACCTCACGCCCCACGTGTTGAGCAATTCGGCGGTACGTCCACCCGGCCTCCCGCATGCCCACTATACGCCCTCGCTCAAAGTCCGTCAACTGCACATACGGTTCACGTCCACGCTGTCGCGGCATGCTACCAGTGTTAAAGACTGCGATGGAGCTCCGTATGCCACGGCAAACTGGCTGACACTGACGGCGGCGGTGCACAAATGCTGCGCAGCTAGCGCCATTCGACGGCCAACACAGCGGTTCCTGGTGTGTCCGCTGTGCCGTGCGTGTGGTCATTGCTTGTACAGCCCTCTCGCAGTGTCCGGTGCAAGTATGGTGGGTCTGACACACCGGTGTCAATGCGTTCTTTTTTCCATTTCCAGGAGTGTATTAGATACAGGCTCCCAGGTAGACGCCATTTTCCTTGACTTCCGAAAGGCGTTCGATGCAGTTCCGCACTGTCGCCTGATAAAGTAAGAGCCTACGGAATATCAGACCAGCTGTGTGGCTGGATTCAAGAGTTTTTAGCAAACAGAACACAGCATGTTGTTCTCAATGGAGAGACGTCTACAGACATTAAAGTAACCTCTGTCGTGCCATAGGAGAGTGTTATGGGACCATTGCTTTTCACAATATATATACAAATGACCTAGTAGATAGTGTCGGAAGTTCCATGCGGCTTTTCGTGGATGTTGCTGTAGTATACAGACAAGTTGCAGCATCAGAAAATTGCAGGAGTGGCAACTGACCCTTAACATAGACAAATGCAATCTATTGCGAATATATAGAAAGAAGCATCCTTTAGTGTATGAATATATGATAGCGGAACAAACACTCGTAGCAGTTACTTCTGTAAAATATCTGGGAGTATGCGTACGGAACGATTTGAAGTGGAATGATCATATAAAATTAATTGTTGGTAAGGTGGGTGCCAGATTGAGATTCATTGGGAGAGTGCTTAGAAAATGTAGTCCAGCAACAAAGGAGGTGGCTTACAGAACACTCGTTCGACCTATACTTGGGTATTGCTCATCAGTGTGGGATCCATACCAGGTCGGGTTGACAGAGGAGACACCGAAGGTCCAAAGAAGAGCGGCGCGTTTCGTCACAGGGTTATTTGGTAAGCGTGATAGCGTTACGGTGATGTTTAGCAAAGTCAAGTGGCAGACTCTGTAAGAGAGGCGCTCTGTATCGCGGTGTAGCTTGCTGTCCAGATTTCGAGAGGGTGCGTTTCTGGACGAGGTATCGAATATATTGCTTCCCCCTACTTATACCTCCCGAGGAGACCACGAATGTAAAATTAGAGAGTTTCGAGCGCGCACGGAGGCTTTCCGGCAGTCGTACTACCCGCGAACCATACGCGACTGGAACAGGAAAGGGAGGTAATGACAGTGGCACGTAAAGTGCCCTCCGCCGGACACCGTTGGGTGGCTTGCGGAGTATAAATGTAGATGTATATTGCTGTCAGCAGGTGTCCTTTTGCAACATGACAACGCAAGGCCCCACACTTCCTGTACAACAGTTGCAACAATCACAGACCTGCATTTTGAGTGTCTTTCTCATCCACCATACTCATCAGACCTTGCCCCAAGTGATTTCCAAATGTTTGGACCACTCAAAGACGCAATGGGATGAAAGAACTTCCGTTCTGATGAAGAGGTACGCCATAGGGTGCACGGGTGGTTGCGCGGACTACTAAAAGAATTTTTTTCTAAAGGAATTTATGCACTTTGCAAGCGCTGGAGGACTTGCATTGAGCGTGGTGGAGATTATGCTGAAACGTGATACAGCTTTGTACCACTTCTGCACAATAAATAATATTTAAAAAAATATTTAAGATTTTCATTTGACTCACCCTCGTATTTCACACCTGAAGCACCTAATTGTCTGAACAGCAATGATACGCTGGAAACCAGAAAGATAAGTCGAATAGATTATTCGCAATTAAGGGGGGGCGTTCACCAAGTAGTGTAAGATATTTTCCCTCGGCTAATTTCGATCGCAAAAAATGCAGAATCTGTTGTGGAACATCGTGGAGTATTCCTGCGTCAGCCGCTATACTTTCATAAAGTTCCGATACGTGGCGGTGCTTCCCGTAGCCTTCAAACTGGCCTCTGTAAAGCAGTTGCGTTCCAAATGGTTTAAATAGCTGCAAGCACTATGGGACTTTACATCTGATGTCATCAGTCCCCTAGAACTTAGAACTACTTAAACCTAACATCACACACATCCATGCCCGAGGCAGGATTCAAACCTGCGACCGTTGTGGTCGCGCGGTTCCAGACTGAAGCCAGTACGTTGTCCTCGATGGTGAGTGTTCATCGGAGGTGAGGGTATCATCTGGAGTGCCCCAGGGAAGTATGGTAGGTCCGTTGTTGTTTTCTATCTACATAAATGATCTTTTGGATAAGGTGGATAGCTATGTGCGGCTGTTTGCTGATGATGCTGTGGTGTACGGGAAGGTGTCGTCGTTGAGTGACTGTAGGAGGATACAAGATGACTTGGACAGGATTTGTGATTGGTGTAAAGAATGGCAGCTAACTCTAAATATAGATAAATGTATATTAATGCAGATGAATACGAAAAAGAATCCCGTAATGTTTGAATACTCCATTAGTAGTGTAGCGCTTGATACAGCCACGTCGATTAAATATTTGGGCGTAACATTGCAGAGCGATATGAAGTGGGACAAGCATGTAATGGCAGTTGTGGGGAAGGCGGATAGTCGTCTTCGGTTCAATGGTAGAATTTTGGCAAGATGTGGTTCATCTGTAAAGGAGACCATTTATAGAACGCTGTTGCGACCTATTCTTAAGTACTGCTCGAGCGTTTGGGATCCGTATCAGGTCGGATTGAGGGAGGACATAGAAGCAATTCAGAGGCGGGCTGCTTGATTTGTTACTGGTAGGTTTGATCATCACGCGAGTGTTACGGAAATGCTTCAGGAACTCAGGTGGGAGTCTCTGGAGGAAAGGAGGCGTTCTTTTCGTGAATCGCTACTGAGGAAATTTAGAGAACCAGCATTTGAGGCTGACTGCAGTACAGTTTTACTGCTGCCAACTTATATTTCGCGGAAAGACCACAAAGATAAGAGAGATTAGGGCTCGTACAGAGGCATATAGGCAGTCATTTTTCCCTCGTTCTGTTTGGGAGTGGAACAGGGAGAGAAGATGCTAGTTGTGGTACGAGGTACCCTCCGCCACGCACCGTATGGTGGATTGCGGAGTATGTATGTAGAAGTAGATGTAGAAGCGCCTAGAACCGCTCGGCCACACCGGCCGACAGGTACGTTCCAAGCAGAGAGCTATCGTGAGTTTCTTTTGACGGAAAGCCAGAGATATTCATAGGCGCTTGCAGACGTTTACTGAGACGTGGCAGTGATCAAAAGCAAGGTGAGTCGTCAGGCGAGACGTGGTCATCATCGGTACAAGGTAGTGCAGACCTGTCCGATGTCCTGCGTGCCGGCCGGCTGCACACAGCTGTGAATCCTGCACTGCTGGAACGTGCGGACACTCTCATTCGAGGAGATCGACTGATCACAATCAAACATCTCGCTGAACAACTGGATGTCTTTGTTGGTAATGCTGATACACTTGTCCACCGGTTAGGGTACTCAAAGCTGTATGTCCGCTAGGTTCATCGACGCGTAACAGAAGACCACAAAGAATAACGAATTTGTCCCAACGAAGGATGCACTCCGAGGGGAAGCATTACGTGTGTGATGAGGAGATTATTGATACAACAAGACGTTGGCTCCGGCGCCGACTAGTCGACTGATACTATAGGACATGCATGCCAGGAGATTAGGTTGAAAAATAGGATTTTTTAGTCAAAAGTGTGGGGAATAATTGGTGTATTGGAAACCCGAATAAATCCAGCCTGCATTCAGAAAAAAATGTGTTGTATTACTTACTGAACGCCTCGTACCAATACGATTTCAGAAAAGTGAGAGTGTTAGAAATGCACTAATAGTTCTACTTTCCCATTTTCAGTGCAAAATAAGAGGAGAGCATTTCTCGTAATTTACGTTATCCAATAAATTGCTCAAAAGAAGAAGTTCTTCGAGATACTCACGACTTGCATACTTGATGGTTTTTACACAGCAAACCACTTTCTCCGAGAAATTCATTTTCCTGCGTAAGCTACTGTTTTATTTGTAGTAAACAGTCTATTTCATAATTTAGCGATTAGCTAATTTCGCTCCTTTGAATATTATCGAGTTACTTTGGTACGGCGGCTTCAAGCAGAAATAAAAACTAAACAAGTGCGAGTAGGGTTCCGTATGAACTTAAATCTTCATCTGCATCTACATCTACAATCCATAGATACTCCGCAAGTTACTATACGATGTGGCGGAGGGTACCCTATACCACAACTTGACATTTCCTTTCCTGTTCGACTTGAAAATAGAGCGAGTGAAAAACGACTATCTATATGCCTCCGTATGAGTCCTATCTCTCTAATCAAATCTTCGTAATCCTTACACGCAATTTATGTTAGCGGCAGCAGAATCTTTCAGCAGTCAACTTCAAATGCCGGTTCTCTAAACTTTCTCAATAGTGTTTGTCGAAAAGAACGTCAGCTTCCCTCCAGGGATTCCCATTTGAATTCCCGAAGCATCTCCGTAGCACATGTTGTTCGAACCCACCGCAAACAAATGTAGTAGCCCGCCCCTGAATTGTTTCTATGCCTTCCTTCAATCCGAACCGGTACAGATCCCAAATACTGTATCAGTACTGAAGAACAGGTCGCACCAGCGTCCTATATGCGATCTCCTTTAGGGGTGAACCACTATATCCTAAAATTCTGTGGCCGCGCGGTTCTAGGCGTTTCAGTCTGGAACCGCGCTGCTGCAACGGTCGCAGGCTCGAATCCTGCCTCACGCATGGATGTGTGTGATGTCCTTAAGTTAGTTAGGTTTAAGTAGTTGTAAGTCTAGGGGACTGATGACCTCAGATGTTAAGTCCAATAGTGCTTAGAGCTATTTGAACCATTTATTTTGAACCTAAAATTCTCCCAGTAAACCTAAGTCGACCTTTCGCCTTCCCTACCACAATCCTCACATGCACATGCTCATATCACTTTGCAACGCTACCTCCAGATATTTAAGATCGAAGAACTTGCTTGATCACCGCGCGACTGCTACGGTCGCAGGTTCGAATCCTGCCTCGGGCATGGATGTGTGTGATGTCCTTAGGTTAGTTAGGTTTAAGTAGTTCTAAGTTCTAGGCGACTGATGACCTTAGATGCAAAGTCCCATAGTGCTCAGAGCCATTTGAACCAACTTGCTTGATCTTTGTCATACGACTGCGACCCCGAAAAGAATCAGGCGTATATGGACAGCGATGATGTTCCACTGATTACAACGTTAGGGTCGTTAGTCTAGCGAGAGAGAATCCACGGTGGAATTTGGTAACTCGTCGTAATAAATGAATCATTAAATACTGATAAATTGCACAGTCATACAAAATCTGTTGTTAAAATTACGTGGAAATGAAACAAAAGAAAATACAGCGACCTCGCGCTGATGTTAGCGACCATACAAGACATTAAAGTACGCCTATGATTTTAAAACTCGATTTTCTGGAAAAAAAAATGGTTCAAATGACTCTGAGCACTATGGGACTTAACATCTATGGTCATCAGTCCCCTAGAACTTAGAACTACTTAAACCTAACTAACCTAAGGACAGCACACAACACCCAGCCATCACGAGGCAGAGAAAATCCCTGACCCCGCCGGGAATCGAACCCGGGAACCCGGGCGTGGGAAGCGAGAACGCTACCGCACGACCACGAGATGCGGGCGATTTTCTGGAAAATGGTTGAGAGGTGTTTTTTCTTGTTTACATATGTCGAAGTCCAAGTCATCCCGTACACACCATATCGGTATGAATGAAATCAGTGAGGGGAAACTACTATGGTTGTGTTGTGAGTTCCGAAAGCGGGTTTTACCTTGAGGCGATAGCGTGCACGCTGACTGAAAAGTGTGGGCACGAGAGTTTCAACGAAAATACGTTAAAGATTCTACGAACAGAACATTAGAGAAATCGTGGCGATGACACGAGCGCACTGCAACCCCAAGGAAGACTGTAGGATGATGATAATAATAATAATAATATTGTTTTGAATTATGGCAGGCGACAAAATTAGTAACAAATAAACCAGTGGAGCAATCTGAGCATGTAATGCATTTTATCAAAGCTATTGACAGCAGCAAACATCGCAATTAATTACATTTCAAATCAGGCATGTATATAAAGAACTACAGACAATTTAATAAAAGTCGATATGCAAATGCGTCAGTATTATTACTCCTCCACAGTACACGTAACATTAAGACCGTAGACATTTAGTGGATGAGTAATCACAGTCAGCTATTTGACTATTATTTATAATTTTTAATTAATTTTTGTCGCACTGGAAGCTTGAAAGTACACATGCTTCGCGAATTTTATTAATAATTCGTTTAATAGTGTGTCGATATTTTAATGAGACTTCGCTATGGGATAGAGATATTTTTTTGTCTTCAATTATCAAAGATATACATGTAATTAACTTTAAATTTGAATTAACTGTGTGGTCGATGTGCTGCGTGTGTTATATTAACGTTCATTGGACTCTCGGAAACACGTGAGATAATACCGCAAAATTTGTCTCGAACTAGAATAATTTTGTGGGCGTGAGTTTACAGCCTCCAACTTGCCACAGGACTTCAGAGTATTTGACTGTGTTTTAATGACAGATTATGTGCGACTATACCAACTTTAATTTTGACTGCTTGCTTTGAGCCAGCTCTGAACTGTAATTATTTTCGTGCATTCGATATTTATATTCGTGCATGATAAAATTGTTGGATGTTTTTCATGTTTATTGAGAATTACGAACTGAGTACACGTCTCGATTGCTTCTGATTTTGTGAATTAGTGTGCAGTTAGATGATACTGCTCGCACACATTTCAGCATTCTAAACTCTGCTCGACTACTTAAATTAAGCATTACTTGTTTTATTTGAAACCGGAAATATCTGTCAGGTCCCCATTCTCGTACGTGCAAACTTTTTATAAACACTCTTTGGTTTGAACTATGTGGTTTAGTCTACATAATTATCCTACGGCGCCTTATCTATTATTTCAGATATTTTCCAGTAATTTATTTATACTTTTTCACTAATGTCTGTGTACTAAATAAGAGTTTGAGGAATATTTTTATGTTAAATATTTGTGGTTTGAATAACCGTGCATAACCAATACATTCGGGCAAAAAGAACGAGTCATGCCAAGAAATAATTAGGTCATGCTCTGCCATCTCTGACTGCGGCCTGTAAAAAACACCCGGTGTGCTCGTAGTATGGAGATCGTGGTCACAATATAGTATGTAGTATACTATCACCTACACACTAAAAAATTTTCACGACTTGTTTCAGATGGTTAAGGACCCGTTATCAAAGTATCCTATAAAAATTCAAAAGCTAAAGAGCAAGCCTTCTTTCATACTGCGTTTTCGTCTATACTTCTTTTTGTTTGATTACACGCTGTTTGAAAGCTATATTTTATATTGTGACTACAGTGGAAACTCGTTTGTCCGGACCAGGAGGAAGCGCAGGTCATCCGGATTATTGAGTATCCAGATAATCCGGAAACTAAGAAAATGAGTTTAATACACTGAAATAACCAGAAGCTCCTTTCGAGATATATTCGTATGTCCTTCATGCCCAGCACGACCACCTAGGCAATTCGCCAGTATCAGCGGAGCAGCAGCTGATTCGAACCTGGCGTTTCCAATAACCCATTATTTTAAGCAGCTGCGTTGTTTCCACCGTAGGCGCCCTAATGACCTCAGATTGAGCACCAGCTTCGTCAGCTAAGCAATCATCAATATCGTCATTCTCTTCAGATGGACCAACGGTGACGAGTCAGGAATCATCATTTTGAGACAAAGTCATCAATTTCTTTCCGTTTATTCCTCGATCGTGACACTGTTGAATTTCAAACACCAAATTCAGTAACAATGTTTCCCACAATTCTCCTTTATCCGTCCTACGCAGTGCATCTAACATTTTGTTTTTGGACGCAATTACCCTCTTTCTCTTAGGCATCATTTTAACACTCGCTACAAACGAGGGTGAGAGTTTTTTCAACCGAAAATATCTCAAAGGGGCGATTTAAGCTTGCCATTCCTACGATAAGTGATCAGTGTTTTAACATGGAAGGAAACCACATTAATGATGGACAGTTAACTCTCTAACAGCACCGTATTATGCGATTCACAGTAATTTCTATTACACTCACTTAAACATTTCCTTCATGCGTCCATCATCATATAGTGATATGACAATAGGGGCTTGCATCATGCCGTTGAGTTGCCTGGCAGGCTTCATTGTTCGAAGGCGAAGACCGATCAAACCCACACAGTTCTCTCGATAAGAAATTACGTATAACAAGGGAAATGATGGGTAAAATATCTCACGCAGCTTAACAGTTAACGAAAGACCACGAATAGTATCGGTTGTTGTCCTCTGAACAATCCGACTCCAACCCCTTCTATTTAGCCGCTGAAACACATTAAATATACAATTCAAATTGTTTATGTTATAAAGAGACAGTATGGTTTTCCCTTTAAATAATGAATTCGACAAGTTATAGTGAGATAGATAAGTATTAAGCCAGCAAATTACAATGTATCCTAACTTACACGTTGACAGTACAAACTCTCTCAAATAAAAGTCAAGATGTGATTCTTGAGTTTCTCCCGGCGTATTTAATAATCAAATGGGTACTGAGAGTGGCAGATTCAACGTGCTCTCCGCCCAACCACTACAGCACAACCTGTGGAGATGGATGAAATCACGAGGGAGGAGGTAGGCACTGCATTTATTCCATACACAGGCGCACTAACGGGGAAAATCGCCCGCATTTTGAAGAAACACCGGGTCGGAACTGTGTTTTGTCCTCCGAATAAAACTCGTGCACTGGTGGGGAGCGCCAAAGATGACCTCGGTTTGAGGAAGGCCGGCGTGTACCAGATTCCGTGTCAATGTGGCAAGTCGTATATTGGTCAGACGATGCGTACCGTCGAGAATCGATGCCGTGAACACCAGAGGCACACTCGACTGATGTATCCGAGCAAGTCGGCGGTCGCTGAACATTGTTTGTCGGAAAATCACGCTATGGAGTATGAACGCACGAGGATTCTGGTACAGACGTCGAGATACTGGGACAGGGTTGTTACAGAGGCCATCGAAATTCGCACCAATGACGACCTCATAAACCGTGACTGTGGCTATAATCTTAGCAAGGCTTGGGAACCAGCGATTGGATTAATCAAGAGTAAATCTAGCAAACGTATAGTTGTGACGACCCCGGCGGACAGAGCCATCACTCCGACGTCATCTCAGACGCCGTCGCAATCTGTTCCGCCGCGCGACCGTAGCGCGGGGCGCGGACAGCGGACGGAACGCGCCGCGGGCGGAGGGTATTTAAATCGGCCGCCGCCGCGACCGAATCCAGTTCCTTCTGAGCAGCCATAGCGTACGGATCTCCGTGCCGGCACGTTCACAGGAGCTCAGTCCGTCAGTTCACCTGATGATGGCGACATGTATGATCGCCGAAATGTTGAGCCCGTTGGACACTGTAGACCGGCAGTACACCCGTGGATATTTTGATTGAAAGTCAAGATGGTAGCTCGATGGCAAATGAAATGAAACCCTATGATTGTAGACACCTTTCCAAGTCTCAAACATCTATATACAGGGTTATTACAAATGATTGAAGCGATTTCACAGCTCTACAATAACTTTATTATTTGAGATATTTCCACAATGCTTTGCACACACATACAAAAACTCAAAAAGTTTTTTTAGGCATTCACAAATGTTCGATATGTGCCCCTTTAGTGCTTCGGCAGACATCAAGCCGATAATCAAGTTCCTCCCACACTCGGCGCAGCATGTCGCCATCAATGAGTTCGAAAGCATCGTTGATGCGAGCTCGCAGTTCTGGCACGTTTCTTGGTAGAGGAGGTTTAAACACTGAATCTTTCACATAACCACACAGAAAGAAATAGCATGGGGTTAAGTCGGGAGAGCGTGGAGGCCATGACATGAATTGCTGATCATGATCTCCACCACGACCGATCCACCGGTTTTCCAATCTCCTGTTTAAGAAATGCCGAACATCAAGATGGAAGTGCGGTGGAGCACCATCCTATTGAAAGATGAAGTCGGCGCTGTCGGTCTCCAGTTGTGGCATGAGCCAATTTTCCAGCATGTCCAGATACACGTGTCCTGTAACGTTCTTTTTCGCAGAAGAAAAAGGGGAAGTAAACTTTAAACCGTGAGATTGCACAAAACACGTTAACTTTTGGTGAATTGCGAATTTGCTGCACGAATGCGTGACGATTCTCTACCGCCCAGATTCGCACATTGTGTCTGTTCACTTCACCATTAAGAAAAAATGTTGCTTCATCACTGAAAACAAGTTTCGCACTGAACGCATCCTCTTCCATGAGCTGTTGCAACCGCGCGGAAAATTCAAAGCGTTTGACTTTGTCATCGGGTGTCAGGGCTTGTAGCAATTGTAAACGGTAAGGCTTCTGCTTTAGCCTTTTCCGTAAGATTTTCCAAACCGTCGGCTGTGGTACGTTTAGCTCCCTGCTTGCTTTATTCGTCGACTTCCGCGGGCTAGGCGTGAAACTTGCCCGCACGCGTTCAACCGTTTCTTCGCTCACTGCAGGCGACCCGTTGATTTACCCTTACAGAGGCATCCAGAAGCTTTAAACTGCGCATACCATCGCCGAATGGAGGTAGCAGTTGGTGGATCTTTGTTGAACTTCGTCCTGAAGTGTCGTTGCACTGTTATGACTGACTGATGTGAGTGCATTTCAAGCACGACATACGCTTTCTCGGCTCCTGTCGCCATTTTGTCTCACTGCGCTCTCGAGCGCTCTGGCGGCAGAAACCTGATGTGCGCCTTCAGCCGAACAAAACTTTATGAGTTTTTCTACGTATCTGTAGTGTGTCGTGACCATATGTCAATGAATGGAGCAACAGTGAATTTATGAAATCGCTTCAATCATTTGTAATAGCCCTGTATATATCCCTCGTTTCGTTCGATGCTGAGGTGCTATTCCACTACAGCTGGAGAGTCTCTGCAATGGTATTCGAGTTTAGTGGGAATACCAAGTGGGCTAATGCGTGAATGAAAATTTTGATTGAGGAGGGAGGCGTGCCACGGTCGTCCGTGCAGTTGCTCAAAGCCATTGTGACACAGTGGCGTAGTAGTTAGCGCTTCTATCTAATGAGCAGGAGGCCCAGATTTGAATCCTGGCCTTGGTTCTAGGCACTTCAGTATGGAACCGAGCGACCGCTACGGTCGCAGGTTCGAATCCAGCCTCGGGCATGGATGTGTGTGATGTCCCTTAGGTTAGTTAGGTTTAAGTAGTTCTAAGTTCTGGGGACTGATGACCTCAGATGTTAAGTCCCATAGTGCTCAGAGCCATTTTGAACCGGCCTGGGTATAAATTTTCATTCGTCACCTCAGTTCGAACATTTACATCATCGATGACAAATCAAACATCTATCATTTTTCTCAGCAACATTATTTTAACATTTCCTACACCTGGAAGATTCGATATATTTAGTACAATTATAAAAGTGTTCTTTGGTTCGTTGAGAAGTAATAGCTTTCATCACATAATTTTTTATGAATAAATTGTGCTCTTATAAAGTACCATTACAAACATCAGTCACGTGATAAGAAACTGTTACAGCGTAAAGTCAGCGTAAAGTCTAGTGCCGGCACGCCAGTCGGGAACAAGAGAGCAGAGATGGCTGTGAAGGAGACGTCAGCCAATTGCAAGCTGACCGACCCCTCTCCAGGACGACAACGCGATAGTAGTGGCCTCTATGCGAAGAGAACATATTAGGGGCGTTTAAAAACCGTGCAAAAATAAAAACTACTTACGTGTTTGGTGTAAACCTTTTTTATTTTTCGACATACTCTCCTTTTAGACTTATACACTTCGTCCTAAACGCTGTTCTAATTTGTAGATCCCTTCCGGATATTAGAAATTGTCCAAGTCTGCAAAACAGCTATTAGTTGCTGCAATCACCTCCTCGTTTGAATAAAATATTTGTCCCGTCAGCCATTTCTTCAAATTGGGGAACGAACAATAGTCCGAGGGAGCCAAGTCTGGAGAATAGCAGGGATGTGAAACGAGTTGGAATCCTATTTCCATTAATTTTGCGACCACAACTGCTGAGGTGTGTGCTGGTGCATTATTGTGATGGAAAAGGACTTTTTGTGTTCCAATCGCCGGCGTTTTTCTTGCAGCTTGGTTTTCAAACGGTCCAATAACGATGAATAATATTCACCTGTAATAGTTTTACCCTTTTCCAGGTAGTCAATGAGGATTATCCCTTGCGAATCCCAAAAGACAGCAGCCATAACCTTTCCGGCCGAAGGAATGGTCTTCGCCTTTTTTGGAGCAGATTCTCCCTTGGTAACCTATTATTTAGATTGTTGTTTGGTCTCAGGAGTATAGTAATGTATCCATGTTTCACCCACAGTGACGAAACGACGCTTAAAGTCCTGCGGATTCTTCCCGAACAGCTGCAAACCATCCTTGCAACACTTCACACGATTTCGTGTATGGTCAAGCGTGAGCAATCGCGGAACCCATCTTGCGAATAGCTTTCCCATATCCAAATGTTTATGCAAAATATTATGTACCCTTTCATTCGAGATGCCCACAGCAGTAGCAATGTCACGCACCTTAACTCTTCTCTCTCCATCACCATATCATGGATTTTATCAATGATTTCTGGAGTAGTAACCTCCACAGGGCGTCCAGAACGTTCAGCATTACTTGTGCCTGCATGGCCACTCCAAAAATTTTGAAACCACTTATAAACTGTTCTAATCGAAGGTGCAGAGTCACCGTAATGTTTATCAAGCTTCTCTTTAGTCTCCTGAGGCGTTTTGCCTTTCATAAAGTAATGTTTAATCACCACACGAAATTCTCCTTTGTCCATTTTTAGACAATCACTCGACTTCGTTGATTCACACGAATGCCAAACACAAAGAAATAGACCAATATGGCTGAAACTTGGTGTGCGTTCTTTCCAAAGATGCTACTGACTAAACACGACCTCGATACGCGCCGGTGGTGCCATCTCTCGGACTTTGCACGGACTTTTCAAACACCACTCGTAAGCACCTCGCCCGACTCACCGCGGCCAGTTCTACGGTAGCATCAAGATTAGGCACCTGTAGAGCAGCGACTTACAATTGTTCACACTGAGAACATTGCTTATTTTGAATGTCGCCCTTTGCTGGTCACACATCTGTACTACAAAATGTTAAGTATCTGTACATTTCATTTCGTAATAACACTCATTAATACTATTTGCTTGAATTGTTGTCAAGAGATCCGAGAAAGCAGGTTTCCTAGACTCTCCGTCTTTGATGACTATGCAGAATTCAACAGAAACTAAGAAAAGAATAAGAGGAAACGCATCACAGTCTGCGTACTGGATAACTACGCAAGAAAGGAAGAATGAATTGATTGATTGTTGGTGTTAATAACGATCATCCTCCTTTACCTCCTCTGCATTACTGCAGACGACGTGTCACTGAGCACATTTGTTCTGTGCATGCAGTACACGTTAGGCGCCTAGTTGTTTCCACTGCACTGTGTGGAATACAAAGGTTCTGTTATAGTTCACTAACCTGCTGTCTTCAAGCTGATGTCCCCAGCACAGAAAACAGGACGCAGGTCGTAGGTTCTGTATCTTGAGGCTGACACTGACTTTTAGCGAGGTTCTGTTCTGAAATAATGTATCACTTGTTTGGGATGCCACTCGCGTATGTTAATATAGCCACACGAGAAGACCACATGATCTTCAGACAACACCTTCTGACACAGCAAACACAATGTTTACGAAAATGTATCCTTACACTATTTGTGGCACGTGTCTGTGCCTCATGACTACCGGAGTGAATCTTTTAATACTGAATACTGGCAAACACATCCTGCCACAGACAACATGTCTGTTCTTCTCGACTGCCTAATCCAGAGTGACGAACAGCCTGAAACACTTCGCGCGCCATGCCAGAAAAGGCGTGACCCGAAGTCAGTCTTTTGTTTTTGATTTAAATTGTTTTTAATAATTCTAAAATGACCGATTGATAGTCAGCTGTTGAGAGATATTTATATTAAAAAGTGAAGTCATTCCAATGAGTAGTTTAACTAATAATAATAATAATAATAACTATACTTTAACGTTTTGGCGACCTTGCTCCGAACACAGTAGTGAATCACAGAGCAGTAGCATTATGCACGCGGTATTTCTCACGGGAATGGCCCCGAATCTAACATCTGCCACAGGTACCTCACACTACATTTCATCATCTATATACTGCTTGCATCTCCACTGTTCTGGGAGCAGCTTCTTGGAGCCTAATATGATGGCTGACTAAGCCAGAAATATTACATAACGATCTGTAGAGTTCAGTTTGTAATGGAAAATACTTACATTAAACATTTGCACTCAGTCCGCACCTATACATTAACACACACATCCTTATCTCACATACATGCGTGGAAATGAATGAGAATCATCCTGGGATTCTGTACGTATGTTAGAGAATACGTTTATATGCCTATTAAGTCGCTCGAACAATACCAGGGGAAAATGAAAGTCTGCGAATAATCTGTCTCCGGTTTTCGTTACGAGTCTTAATATGGACACCAGTACATGTTCGCCGGCCGCGGTGGTCTCGCGGTTCTAGGCGCTCAGTCCGGCACCGCGTGACTGCTACGGTCGCTGGTTCGAATCCTGCCTCGGGCATGGATGTACGTGATGTCCTTAGGTTAGTTAGGCTTAAGTAGTTCTAAGTTCTAGGGGACTGATGACCTTAGAAGTTAAGTCCCATAGTGCTCAGAGCCATTTGAACCATTTTTGAACCATTATATGTTCCAGACCTCAACATGTCGTTGTCACAGCGATAGTTCTGCGAACAGACCAGGTAAACAATGACAGCATTGTCTAAAACCATAGGTTTCTTTTCATCAACTACGAACCTGTCGTAAATTTTAGAAATCATATTGTACTCGTATGAAAGGAAAACGACGGGCGATAAAAAGAAATTAAACAGCGCAGCTCTACCACAAAATTGTGATTTCTACCCTATTTACATCTGTGGGTGAGGATATGCGTAACCGTTTGCATCTTTTTAGTTTCCACTCATTGATAATTCATCAAAAGGATAACAGTCATTTCGAGCACGTGCTTCAAGAGCTGCAAGCGAACGCAATGACTAGTATACACACGTGCGGATAATGGGGGTATAAGTTATTTTGATGCTTTAGAACATACGAAAGCTAAGTTAATCGGCAAACAGTATAGAGTAAATGGTACAATACAAATGTGAAACTTTAATTCAGATAACTGTTATGATGACAATGGAGTGACAAGTCTTGCTGATCAGATTAGGTGGGATCACATTAACATTTGCAAGGTTAACAGATATCGTTTATATTGGGTCTCAGGAGTTTGATGTCAAATGTTATGAAGAGACGCTGTGGGAACCTATTTCCCAACCTTAGCAAACAGGTATCACACAAGCGCGAAGGCGTGAAACAACAGAAACGATAAATATTAGTAATCCCCGTTAACTAGCTGCCGATCAGCGTAACGCAACACTGCATATTTGTATTTCTGTCATTGCGAAACAAAACACTAGGTGATTAATCCTCAGAATATATGGTGAGTAAAGAACACGTTTGCAAAAACAATAGTAAGCTGTTATTGTTATGTAGGAGAACAGTCAGCTCTCGGAAAAAACCTTTTTTATTAAGATTCTGTCGCCACAGCGTTCACCTGACTTCCGATGACAATCAACACGTATTACAGCGCGAAAAAGAATCGAGGTGGTATGCATGAAGCAACCATGCCCTCTAAAGATCGTTCAGTAAATCATGGAAATCTAAATTAAAATTACAACAGACTCTGAACATGGCTACCGTATTTACGTACTATAAGACGCTACGCACTATAAGTCGCATCTTAATTTTTAAGCAATATTTTAAAAAGCAGCATGTTTAACATTTTTATTATTACATTGCAAAGCTAGACAAAAAAACCTTAGTTTATAAAGCCGAACTGACCTTTAAAACACTTGAAAATTGTCATACGAACATTGTTGTTGTTCTTCTTCCTATTCGCCGTCATCATTGTTCTCTTCGCATATAAGATGGTCTTCACTGCAAAATCGATAGCTTTACTTATGCCGCACTTCTTGAAAGATTTAACAGTAATGTCTTCTCTCACTCTAGACCACGACTGTTTTATCCACTGACACACTTGTTTGATTGTAGGTCGTTTTAAGGCTCCCTTCGGTGTGAATTCATGTTGGGTTTCATCCATCATCCATTTGTTCCTTTCCTCTCTCATATACGAGGTGCATTCAAGTTCTAAGGCCTTCGATTTTTTTTCTCCGGACTGGAAAGAGATAGAAACATGCGCATTGTTTTAAAATGAGGCCGCGTTCATTGTCAATACGTCCCAGAGATGGCAGCACCGTACGGCAGATGGAATTTTACCGCCAGTGGCGAGAATGAGAACTGTTTTAAATACTTAAAATGGCGACGTTTTCCTTACTTGAACAGCGTGCAATCATTCGTTTTCTGAATTTGCGTGGTGTGAAACCAATTGAAATTCATCGACAGTTGAAGGAGACATGTGGTGATGGAGATATGGATGTGTCGAAAGTGCGTTCGTGGGTGTGACAGTTTAATGAAGGCAGAACATCGTGTGACAACAAACCGAAACAACCTCGGGCTCGCACAAGCCGGTCTGACGACATGATCGAGAAAGTGGAGAGAATTGTTTTGGGGGATCGCCGAATGACTGTTGAACAGATCGCCTCCAGAGTTGGCGTTTCTGTGGGTTCTGTGCACACAATCCTGCATGACGACCTGAAAATGAGAAAAGTGTCATCCAGGTGGGTGCCACGAATGCTGACGGACGACCACACGGCTGCCCGTGTGGCATGTTGCCAAGCAATGTTGACGCGCAACGACAGCATGAATGGGACTTTCTTTTCGTCGGTTGTGACAATGGACGAGACATGGATGCCATTTTTCAATCCAGAAACAAAGCGCCAGTCAGCTCAATGGAAGCACACAGATTCACCGCCACCAAAAAAATTTCGGGTAACCGCCAGTGCTGAAAAAATGATGGTGTCCATGTTCTGGGACAGCGAGGGCGTAATCTTTACCCATTGCGTTCCAAAGGGCACTACGGTAACAGGTGCATCCTACGAAAATGTTTTGAAGAACAAATTCCTTCCTGCACTGCAACAAAAACGTCCGGGAAGGGCTGCGTGTGTGCTGTTTCATCAAGACAACGCACCCGCACATCGAGCTAACGTTACACAACAGTTTCTTCGTGATAACAACTCTGAAGTGATTCCTCATGCTCCCTACTCACCTGACCTTGGCTTTTCCCAACAATGAAAGACACTCCGTGGCCGCACATTCACCAACCGTGCTGCTATTGCCTTTGCGATTTTCCAGTGGTCAAAACAGACTTCTAAAGAAGCCTTCGCCGCTGCCATGGAATCATGGCGTCAGCGTTGTGAAAAATGTGTACGTCTGCAGGGCGATTACGTCGAGAAGTAACGCCAGTTTCATCGATTTCGGGTGAGTAGTTAATTAGAAAAAAAATCGGAGGCCTTAGAACTTGAATGCACCTCGTACATTTTAAATGGTTGATTTATCGAGACATCAACAGGTTGCAATTGTGAAGTACGTCCTCCCTGAATAACAGCAAACTCTGTATTCCCCTGTCTCTATTTCTCTTTTATAGAATTTTTCTAATGACTACTAAACTGATCTAGCACAATTCGGTTTTGATGTCCATGTTGTATTTTTCGGATATAATCTGTAAACTGTGTACAGAACGCTGAAATTAGTCGTACGACAGTACTACAAGAGCTAAATTATCTGAAAAAAGTAAAGCATTTAGCTTTGTTTTTCTATTGACTTGAATGAAGTGTGTGGCATTTGTCTCCACATTTGGATGAGTTTATCCATATAAATAATTAACAAGAGTGGTTAAAGACAGCATCCCTGTCGTACTCCTGCACGTATTCTGCCCCTTTGTGATAATTTCTCCTCTTCCTCGACACAGAGTTAATTTGTGTTTGAAAAATAAAATTCTAGGCTATAAACTGTTTTTTCTGAAAGAAACAGACCTACCTGGAAAAGCCACCAGGTATACAAAAATAATAAACATTTCCTAATCTGGAAGGACACCAGATTACGCCTTCATATGACCTGAGCAAGACCTGTGCTGTGCTGTGCTATAGCAGTGAAGCCTGGTCAATAAAGGTAAAAGATGCCAATACACGAACATAAGTGAAATCAAATTTTCGTGACGAGCAGGCGTTTACATTACCTCCGATCGCAAAGGGGTGAAGATTTGTCGAAGGAACTTAAAATGCAACCCATTACACACCACAGTCAGAACAACTGGAGAAAACATCTACAACGAAAGAGCTCAAAGAGGACCCCAAAATCCAAGCTACACTGCCACGCAAGGGTGTAAGATCGCTCGCTCGACCAATGCAAAGTGGAAGGAGAACTTCTCCATGAGACCTTAACAGATCAGGAGGCCTGATACCTGGAAGGAAGATGATGATGATGATGATGAAACAGCGTCTTAATAATGGCGAATAATTTAAAATTGGGTAACATTTCTCCTTGCCTGTTGCTAGCAGTCAAGAGTATCCTACTCCTGTGCAGCTCGGCTGTTTAGCTGAGTACCACGAATGGAGCCTCACGGCCATCAATACCACACGATCACTTTTTTATTTATTTCTGTGCCTATACAATTTTGAACATAGCTGACGTTTGCAGCAACCGTATACACAAATTTGAAAAATATGTAAAAATCAGCCAACCGGTTGCACAGGTTTTCTATATACCTTGACCAGGTTTCGTCACCTCTAAGGGTGACTTCATCAGAAGGTAAGGTAATTACATGAAGAACATATCGTCAAAGATGTACTGTGATTTAAGAGCTGAGTTCCTCAGGTCATACATTAAAATATAAAACATAATGTTCTTCAAAAGGTCAAACATTAAAACATAAGTAACACCGGTTACAGTCTTCACACCACACCGGTGTTACTTATGTTTTAATGTTTGACCTTTTGAAGAACATTATGTTTTATATTTTAATGTATGACCTGAGGAACTCAGCTCTTAAATCACAGTACATCTTTGACGATATGTTCTTCATGTAATTACCTTACCTTCTGATGAAGTCACCCTTAGAGGTGACGAAACCTGGTCAAGGTATATAGAAAACCTGTGCAACCGGTTGGCTGATTTTTACATATTTTTCAAATCTGTGAATATACCTAAACTTACAAGCCGGAGAAGTTAAAGCATTAGAAAACTGTAGCGAAATGCAGGAAGATCTGCAGCGGATAGGCACTTGGTGCAGGGAGTGGCAACTGACCCTTAACATAGACAAATGTAATGTATTGCGAATACATAGAAAGAAGGATCCTTTATTGTATGATTATATGATAGCAGAACAAACACTGGTAGCAGTTACTTCTGTAAAATACCTGGGAGTATGCGTGCGGAACGATTTGAAGTGGAATGATCATATAAAATTAATTGTTGGTAAGGCGGGTACCAGGTTGAGATTCATTGGGAGAGTGCTTAGAAAATGTAGTCCATCAACAAAGGAGGTGGCTTACAAAACACTCGTTCGACCTATACTTGAGTATTGCTCATCAGTGTGGGATCCGTACCAGATCGGTCTGACGGAGGAGATAGAGAAGACCAAAGAAGAGCGGCGCGTTTCGTCACAGGGTTATTTGGTAACCGTGATAGTGTTACGGAGATGTTTAATAAACTCAAGTGGCAGACTCTGCAAGAGAGGCGCTCTGCATCGCGGTGTAGCTTGCTCGCCAGGTTTCGAGAGGGTGCGTTTCTGGATGAGGTATCGAATATATTGCTTCCCCCTACTTATACCTCCCGAGGAGATCACGAATGTAAAATTAGAGAGATTAGAGCGCGCACGGAGGCTTTCAGACAGTCGTTCTTCCCGCGAACCATACGCGACTGGAACAGGAAAGGGAGGTAATTACAGTGGCACGTAAAGTGCCCTCCGCCACACACCGTTGGGTGGCTTGCGGAGTATAAATATAGATGTAGATGTAGATGAATGGTAAAAGTGATGACAGGATATTATTGCATATTATAACTGCCGTGTAAATAGGCCAATATGGATGTGTACTCTTCTATTTTTGTCATTCAGTTTACACGCCTGGTACGACGCTATTGCTACTCCGACTTCTGGTAAATCCAGTACTAGTGGACAGAGAGAGATTGCAGGCACACTCAAGGACCGATCCCAACTGGAAGTTGCTGATTCCTACCCCAACACTATTTTTATTCGAGATAGTAACTAATATGTGTACCAAGTTTGGTTGAAATCGATCCCGAGGTTTAGGAGCGGCTTTTTGCCCGTGGCTTTGCCCGCGTACGTGCATATCACATACTTTTCTCATATATTTAACATATTTGTACTCATATTTCACTTGTATCTCTAGCGAATTTCACCCTGCAGTTTCGTTTCCACGCAGCTCAAAATTTATGACATCATACTACCTACACTATGTGTCGTATAATGATATAGTTTTGCAAGTACAACTAACGGTAAATGTGTCGCGAATAGAGTTAGTGCTAAGGAAGTAATAAATTAGAAGGTTATGCCAGATGCCACAGTTTTACTGCATAAACATCGATAAACGTTTTCCATTTCTTACTTTTAACAAGATCTGAAGAGACAGACGTTGGTCACTACCTTGCAGCTGTACTAAATGTATGAAATTTATCCGCAGTTGCAGAATCTTTCTGACATTGACTACATTAGGTATGAATATGTTACTTATTGGTGACACATTGAAGTTTGTGCCGCGCCACGGCTCGGACCTGTATTTCCCACGTGTCGTGGGCTGTCGCCTTAACAACTTCGAATATCCGATCACGCCTCCAGGAATGATCCAAAATTCCATTTGTCATATTCTCTATAACCCCTTTGTAGCTAATGTCAGAAAGATTCCGCAATTTCGCATGAATTTCATAAATACAGTGCAGCTGCAAGACCGTGACCCATG
Organism: Schistocerca americana; assembly: GCF_021461395.2. Classification (NCBI taxonomy): domain Eukaryota; kingdom Metazoa; phylum Arthropoda; class Insecta; order Orthoptera; family Acrididae; genus Schistocerca; species Schistocerca americana. Next base: position 238,551,187 of record NC_060125.1, on the reverse strand, counting down.
TCTGTTTCTCCAGACATTGTTAAAAATGAGTTTTACAAGCCTCGACGGACAAAATAAGTCGTAATACTAATGTTGAATACGCCTGCCTCCTTGAAACTCTGTGCTGGGAATCCAAGTGAAGTTGGGAGCCGTGGGGTCACAGACAGCAGAGTCCGTGACATATGGAAATGTGGGTCGGTCCTGGAAGCGTGATCGGATAGCCGAGGTGGTTAAGGCGACTGCTCGCGACAAGGGGAAATCCGGGTCCGAGTACCAGTCCAGTACAAATTTTCATGCATCACTAATAGAAAATATCTTCATACCTAATGTCAGAAAGATTCCGCAAATTCGAGTAAGTTTCAAACTTTTTTTTCCTTTCATTATTTTGTGAAAGGTGTGACAGAAAAAAGTATTGTTAAGATTAAAAGTTATATGTAAAATAAGTTATTAAGTTCTCAAATGCTGGTTGAATAAAGCCTGTCTACACTCGCGTCTTTTTCACCCCTGCTTCTTTGAGAGGTAGTGTGCTCTTACCCACATTCCAGACAGTATGTGATATGTGCACCTGTTATTTCGCATCCTATGTATCTGCAGTTATCAACTTGTTTCGGGAACTCATCACAATTTTTCGCTTTTTTCTTCCTTGGTTGGCTTCTAGTCTTCTTCGTCTTTATTTTCATACCATATTCTTCCCACTGGTATTCAGTTCTTGTAACATACGAGGACTGTCCAGAAAGTAAGTTCCGATTGATCGCGAAATGGAAACCACAGTGAAAATCAGAAATGTTTTATTTTTAACAGTTGGCTACACCATCCAGCTACTTCTCTACGTAGTCGCCGTTCTGACTTAGACATTTGTCGTAGCTTTGTACCAACTTTCCAAAACCCTCATCATAGAAGACAGCCGCCAGTGCTATCCGCCAGTTCTCTGCGCTGGCCTACAGCTCGTTGTTTGTGCCAGAATGTTGTCTTCATAGCCAGCGTTTCATGTGAGCAGAGATGAAACTCGGAGACAATTACCGGCTGTATTGTGGGTAATCAAACATTTCCAATTGAAAACGATGCAGGAGCATCTTCATTGCCCCTGCAGAATGCGGCTGAGAATTGTCTTGAAGAAGAAACCGCACGACACTTATGTAATGTTGGCTGCATAGCTTCAGGCGAAATTTCTCACCAGGCCCTCGTACTTGGCGGGAGACACTATTTCTAGACATCTTTACGCACTCACTGTGAGCTCAGAAATGACAAGAGCGACGTGATGCTATCTAGGGTAATGCTAGAGACACTGCCCAACACAAATGTGCAAAGCTTTATCGGATTTTCAAAGTCGTTTCCATTTCGCGATCGATCGGAACTTACTTTCTGGACACCCCTCGTATTATCAACTGCATTTTCATTGCACTTAGTAACACCATGTCAAAAGCATCTCTATACATTTGATTATTCTTCCTGTTATTTATATAACATAGTAAATAAATTGCTTATGCCATGAAGTCTGTGCGAAGCGGGAACATTACCATGTGCAGGGTAAAGTTAAAATATACGCCTCTTTAAAAAGCTGAATGATAGTCCGTTCGCGCATTTGCTCTGCAGCGTGAGCACAGCGTCGTGTTGCTGCGCGAATAAATGGTCCGCGAACGGGGACGGTGTTGCAGGCCAAGTCGGTAGGTGAGGGGTGTACTGTAAGTACAGTGCCTGAGCTGTATTAGCAGGCTGTCGCCGCCCAGGGGTAGCGCGCAGCGGAACTGCAGAGCTGTCGGGGTCGAATGGAGCCGTGAAAGCTGACAATGCAGGCACCTGCGCGGGACCACGCACCCCTTGTAAACAGCGCGTTAGGCACTTGTTTGGCGACAAAGCGCGCCGGCCGCAGCTGCCGGGGGGAGATCGCGCGGAACTAACGCTCTCTGCCACTGACTCACCCCATCCAGCACGGGCGCAAAGTGGCAGAGCCAACCGGTTCGTCACGCTGCGCTGCCCGCTGCCCGTCATAATCAACACTCCGCGTCTCATCTGGAGGAGACCCACACTCGCTCACTTGAACTACGCAATTTATCACGTGGCACGTCGTAAATGTGTAATGAGTATATTAACCCATAGCGCTTTGGTACAGATGGTCTGCCCCTCCGGCGGGAGCGGTATGGTCACAGAAACATGTTATTCGGGATACAGATTCAGATTGTCATAGGAGTTCAAGGAAAGCTGGCTGGGAGGAATACACTGAAGTCCTTTTCAAAGAGGGCAGAGGTAATCCTACTCCACCTGACGCAAGAATCAATCCAGTCAGTCCTGAAATCACAAAGAGTGAAGTGGTGCATGCCATTAAACTGCAGAAGAAGGGTATATTCAGCGGTCCGGATGGAGTTCATGTTGAATTTGCTAAAATTTTAAGCTGAACAGGAGCCGACTGGCCTCAGTCTCCTAACGACGTTGCACCAGGAAAGATACTTTATGACTGCTGAGATCGACTTAACATTTCTGCGAATCATACGCAAACGGATTTACAAGAAACGTGAGTCCCAAATGGATACAATCTACTTTGGCTTCCAAAGTGGGGTTGGAAGTACTAAAGCACTCTTCTCCCTAAATGTACTAGTGCAGAGGCGAAGAGCTACGGAGACCGTAAAGAAGTCTCTGACTGCGTGAGATACAAAAACATGAAGACCTTTAAGATTCTCTGGCAATGAGCAAAAACGATATATGCGTCATCAGTGAGTTGTATTGGATTCAGACCGCAGATGTAGACGCTGACCAGAATAGTACATTCATGCTCATAAATTAGGGATAATTACAGAATGTGGTGCCACACAACGTGGCACTAGACAAAACTGGGGCTAATAGTATAGGCACATAGAGAACACACACGACGAAGATCTGTAAGTCCACGGTACTGGTGATAAGTTGAGGAAACCGTCCCGAAACACATGGCTACAAAACGCCACTGTTTCCAGCGCATGTACCCCGACATCAATATGGGATATGATCACCATGCACACGTATACAGGCCGCACAACGGGTTGGCACACTCTGGATCAGGTGGTCGGGCAGCTGCTGGGGTTTCGCCTCCCATTCTTGCACCAGTGCCTGTCGGATCTTCTGAAGTGTTCTTGGGGTTTGAAGACGAGCAGCGATACGTCGACCGAGAGCATCCCAGGCGTGTGCGATGGGGTTTAGGACTGGAGAACAGGCAGGCCACTCCATTCGCCTCATATCTTCTGTTTCAAGGTACTCCTCCACGATGGCATCTCGGTGGGGCCGTGCGTTATCATCCATCAGGAGGAAGGTGGGACCCACTGCACCCCTGAAAAGGCTGACATACTGGCGCAAAATGACGTCCCGATACACCTGACTTGTTACAGTTCCTCTGTCAACGACATGCAGGGGCGTACGTGCACCAATCATAATCCCACCTCACACTATCAAACCACGACCTCCATACAGGTCCCTTTCAAGGACATTAAGGGGCTGGTATCTGGTTCCTAGTTCACGCCAGATGAAAACCCGGCGAGAATCACTGGTCATACTATACCTGGACTCGTCCGTGAACATAACCTGGGACCATGTACTGTGTTCTTGACACCAGGCTTTACAGGCTCTCCTGTGACCAGGGGTCAGGGGAATGCATCTCCGGGCGAATAAACCATGTCTGTTCAGTAGTCTGTAGACTGTGTGTCTGGACAACAGTTCCAGTGGCTGCGGTAAGGTACCGAGCAAGGCTACCTGCAGAACTCCGTGGCCGTCTGTGGGCACTGATGGTGAGATATCGGTCTTCTGGTGTTGTACACTGTGAACGTCCCGTACTGCCGGAATCGTTGCCATAATCTTGAGATCACACTTTGTGGCACACGGAGGGCCCGTGCTACGACCTGCTGTGTTTGAGAAGCCTCCAGTCGCCCTAGTATTCCACCCCTCATAACGTCATCAATACGTGTTCTTTGAGCCATTTTCAACACACAGTTCGCATTATCACGTCTGAAAACGTCTGCACACTTACTCGCTGCACTGTAATCTGACATGCACCAACACACCTCCGCGTGTGTGGACTGCTGCCAGCGCCACCGTGCGACGACCGCAGGTCAAATGCACCGCATGGTCATACACCGAGGTGATTTAAACCCGCAAACCGTCCACCAGAGCGTTGTTTCACCATGTATTAGCATTATCCTTAATTTATGAGCATGAGTGTAGACGCGACTACAATTAGTAAAGGCTGTAGTTAGGTCTGTACACTACCACCTCTCTTGTTTAACATTTACTCCGAAGCAATTTTCAGGGAAGTGTTGCCGGAAGCAAGCAACAGGTCCATTGTGAACAGAAAGATGGTTAACGCTATTAGGTAAACAGATGAACCGTTGTCATAGCAAGTGGTCTACCTGTGCTCCACCACAGGGTAGACTATTTAGTTCAGCGCAATGAAGAGTTTGGCTTGTTTGTCAACACTTCCAAAACTTGTGTTGTACTCTTCTCTAAGAGAGAAATCCAAGAAATCTTGTCAATAAAGGGGAATAAGACTGAACAAATATCATCCCTGAAGTACTTGGGCACTGTGATCCGTGAGCTGTGCGACTTCAAGAAAGAGATCAGATCTAAAATACAACAGCACAGGAACAATTTATTAGCTTGAAAAAACAGATCGTATCTTATTCTCTGAGACTGCGAATGGTTCATTGTTATGTGTTCTCCATTCTTCTCTATTGTTGAGAAAGCTGGACCGTTGACAAGTGTCTAGCGAAAAGAACTGAAGCTTCTGAAATGTATCTGTAACGCCGTTTCATGCGCTTACCTTGGGTGTTGAAAATTTCAAACGAAGAACTAGTAGATCGGATGAAAAAGAAAAAAGAAATATCGCTCACTGTAATACAAACGAGAACTCAATATCTAGGACACGAAAGATACCAATTATTACAAATCACCATAGAAAGGGAAACTACAAGGGAAAATATGTATTGGAAGACGAAGGAACTAGTGGCTGGAGGACATTTGGAGATACATAACTGCACGTCGTTCCATGCTGCAACGTCACGTACAAAGTTATCTATGTGGACCCCGAATTTTGCAACATCACGTCCAGATTTGGCTACGTCGAACACCATAATCCTTCACGAGAAAACGCATTAAGAAGAAGATTCAATTCAGATACCGCCTGTGCAGCAGTAACTGTACAGTTATGTTTGTTAAGACTGAGACATGAGAAAATACAGAACGCATGCTACCGAAAAGTCTAGGCCCACGATGATTGCTGCACTGGCAACGTATTTGGATGCATCGGTGGTCAAACCCTCATCATTTACCAAACTGATGATTCCTTGACGGCTTTGAGGATACAGTGTACAGCAAATTTTTCTTTGTGAGTGGGTGTTGGAGCGCGAGAAAGACAGGATATCCACAGTGACAGGGAGACGTAGTGTGTGCGGTACCAACAAGTCAATTTACCTAATCATTCTTAAATATTTTTTTTTACAAGTTTCTTTTTAAGGTGTTTATAGATTCACGATGTATAAAAGTGGCACTCCCAGAGGTCTCAGTGCCAGCAATGACCGATTACTAGACCACTAAATACTAGTCAGTGCCTGTTGTCAGAGAATATCAAAACATACAAGCTAAACACGTTAAGGCTCGAGCGGAATTCGACCAAACCGGTGGCTTCTCATTGTTAACATTGCAATCGTCCGAAAAGCGCAATTGGATTGCTGTAGCTCGTATTTACAGCTGATATGAAGCAGACGTTTTTCTCTTTAAATCCGAAATAAGTGAACTGAAAGTAGGCAAAGAAAATAACTGATGTTTGCTGATCATAGAAGCCATATAGATTTCTGCTTCATTATTGGATTAATCAGAGCCAACGCTAGGATTGCCTTTTTTTTAAATAGTTGAATTTTTTTAAACTTCAGATCTTAGGGTGTGTGCATATGCACTTTATCATAAATGAACAGAAATGCTCAGTAACGCACTGGGTTTGTACACTGCTGCCAAAGATTAAAAAAAATACCAGCAGTATGGCGACAGGATGTCTGAGCACAGTCCTCATGGGGCTACTTTATAGCTGGTTCCTTCATTCATTGATAGTTCAATGACCTAGACCACAAATGTACATCAAGTGGGCCAGAATCTAGGTCAACATCACTTTTTTTTTTTTTTTTTTTTTTTTTTTTTGTGGTTTTAGGGCGCACAACTTCAACGGTCATTAGCGCCCAGACTACGTTAGGAATGCACCGCGAGTCACAAGTTTAAAACAGCAGCGAAACGGAAAACACGATAAAAGACAGACTGACAGGCATAAGATTAAAAAAAAAAAAAAAAAAAACAGCATAATCAAATGTCCTTAGAGAGGGTTGTCAAGTTGATAAAATGAAGAACGCGAGCAGCTGCTCGTGGGTCATCCGCTAAAATGGCATTTAGAGTACATGGCAGGCCAACATCAAGACGCAGTGTGTTAAAATTCGGACAGGACGTTAAAATGTGGCGGACCGTCAGCAATTGCCCACATGGGCAGAACGGCGCCGGCGCAGCCGTCAGCAGATGGCGATGGCTGAACCGGCAGTGTCCAATTCGTAACCGGGCCAAAACTACCTCCTCCCGCCGAGAAGGGCCTGAGGAGGACGTCCAAGCTGCGGGAAGAGGTTTCAAGGTCCGAAGCTTGTTGTCTGTAAGTGCAGCCCAATCGGCATGCCACAGCGATAAAATGCGCCGACAAATGACCCTGCTACAATCTGACGAAGGGACACAACAAGAAGCTGTCCGAGGCTGGAGGACCGCAGCCTTGGCCGCGGCATCTGCAGCTTCGTTCCCAGGGATACCGACATGGCCAGGAACCCACATAAAGCTAACCGGAGAACCGACGTCCACCAGCTGCTGAAGAGAGCGTTGGATCCGGTGCACGAAAGGGTGAACCGGGTACGGATCACTGAGGCTCTGGATGGCGCTCAGGGAATCGGAGCAGATGACATATGCAGAATGTCGGTGGCGGCAGATGTAAAGAATAGCCTGGTAGAGGGCAAAGAGCTCAGCTGTGAAGACCGAACAATGGCCATGGAGCCAGTATTTGAAACTTTGTGCCCCGACAATAAAAGAACACCCGACCCCGTCATTGGTCTTAGAGCCATCTGTATAAATGAAGGTCATATTAATGAACTTCGAACGAAGTTCGACAAAACGGGAGTGGTAGACTGAACCGGGGGTAACCTCCTTTGGGAGCGAGCAGAGGTCAAGGTGGACGCGAACCTGAGCCTGGAGCCAAGGTGGCGTGTTGCTCTCGCCCACTCGAAATGTTGCAGGGAGTGAAAAATTAAGGTGTTGAAGGAGGCGACGAAAGCGAACTCCAGGGGGTAGCAGGGCAGAGACATACAACCCGTATTGACGGTCGAGAGAGTCATCAAAAAAGGAACAATAAGACGGGTGGTCGGGCATTGCCAGTAGCCGACAGGCATACCGACAAAGCAGTATATCGCGCCGGTAGGTGAGTGGCAATTCACCAGCGTCAGCATGAAGACTCTCGACGGGACTAGTATAAAACGCTCCGATCGCAAGTCGTAAACCCCGATGTTGTATGGAGTTGAGGCGGCGTAAGATGGATGGCCGTGCAGAGGAGTATACGAAGCTCCCATAATCCAGCTTGGAGCGGACGATCGACCGATGTAGGCGAAGTAG